>NC_090446.1:420814004-420928466 GCF_031143425.1 Pleurodeles waltl | reverse complement strand
GTGGCATTTAAGAAATAGTCTTTGCAGAACTTAATACACCTGTCTTATGTGTGCATATAAAGATTCAGAAGATCAAGGTGTTGACATGGACAGGCTCAGACAGGCTTGCCGTTGGCGCATCAGCACTGCAGTCACCATCAGGTAGGAACTGGGAGAGGGTAAGAGCGCAGGGGGCGGTCGGTGGTGTGGTTTAATCAAGCATTTCACAGAATAAATTCACAAGGTGGGCGTAAGAATGCTGGACTTTGATGGCCCTTGAACTGGTTCATCTCAGCCACAGCATGCTGCGGGATGGTATTAGCACAGTGTCACGGCTTGCAAAGGTACTATGCAAGCAGAACAGTGTAAAATACGGTGTTGCTCCAAGATATTGTTCAGAAATATTGTGCGATACAAATATGTTAAATATTGTGATGTCAGCCATACCCCAGGACCAAAAAATGGGGACAAAAAAATGAATAAAGTCTTACTTGCTATATTCTAATACAGTTGTATTGTTCCACACTTTCACTCCTTTTTAGGGTCGAGCCTGCGTTGCATGCGCTCGCGCATGCGTATCGTAGGGAGACTCTTTTGTATTTAGAAAAGGGCTCGGAGCCCTGTCAACTTCACGTCAGTGCTTTTTATTTGTTCGTGGGCTTCCCTAATTAAACCTGCTTGCTTTCATTAGTCGAAGGCACCCATATGTCATGCCTTTTCCGGTGGCTAGCCCTCCTCGAGCGCAGCGACCAAGTACAGAAAACATGCAAGGCTCGCTGTTTTCCATCGGGCTCGTGGACTTTTTTTCTCTCTAATTTAGAGCGCGATCTTGCTTGGCAGAAGTCGAGCGCTTTACATACTTGATTTCACTTTTTCGGGTTATGTACATAAATGCACTTTTGCCCGATACGTGAAAAGTCGGGTTAAGAGTTTACAACGCGATCAGCTCTAACATGAACAAAACGCGAGGCCCGTCGCATTGTAAATGCTTGTTTGCATTGTAGTGGGAGTACTAAACGTGACCCACTGTTTCTTACTTTGGAATCAGAGTAATGAATTTTACACCTTTAAATTTTAGTTTTTTGTGTGTGTGTGTGTGTTTATTTTATGGTTCTAAATGCAGTGCTTGCCACATCACACAATGTCTGTGCGACAGACAGATCAGTTTATTGAACCTATATCTTATAGCATATATTTGGATTGACGTTAACCTTGTATGCATAATAAAAAGACAATTGAAAAAAAAATATTTAATGCGTCAGTTTAATTTAAATTGTTTCATATTATAATTTGTATTTTTTTTATAAGTTGATTAAAAAAAAAAAAAAATCAGTAGCTAGTGTTCGTAGTTATAACTAGCTTTTATTGGTTTTTGTTTAAATTTATTTGCATTTTTTTTTTTTTACTAGTTTCCCTGCTCTGGTGCGAAACTGGCCAAAGAAAAGGGAAGTGACCACTTCCCTGTCCATCACCACCCCAGGGGTGGTGCCCAGAGCTCCTCCAGTGTGTCCCTGGTGTTAGCCGTTTTGTTCTCCAAGGTGTGGGGACACGGTCACTTGCTGACACTCCTGATGGGTGCATACCTGGTATGGTAGCCAATCCCCCTCCCACCCCCCCTCTCAGGGCTATTTTGGCTCTCTCCTGTGGGTTTCTCCGCAGATTCAGCTTGCAAGTTTCCCCCAGGAATCCTCTGCAACTTCTGCTTCAGCTTCTGATCATCGGATCAATCGCCGACTGCTCCAGGAACCGCTGTAACTGCAACAAAGTTTCCAGAAAGGCTACTGTGACCCTGCAACTTCAGCTCCAGCTAGCAACTGCAACAGTTTCAAAGGTGTGCATGCTCTGAGGACTCCTGCCTTCACCCTGCACCAGAAGAACCGAAGGAATCTCCCAGCAACCGCAATTCGCACCTTCTTTGTCCCCATGTCCTGGGACTCCCGTGGGTGCTGCCTGGTCATCTGTGGGTTCCCTCCAAAGTTGGGAGCCCCCTCTGCCTCTGACTTGTGGCCCCCAGGTCCCTCCTGCGTCTAGGGAGCGCCATTTTCACGCAAACCGTGACATTGCTTGAACCAAGGCTTGTTGGGCGAATCCAGCGCTGCAATTCGCCTGCATCTCGACGTGGGACATCTCTTGCATCACGCAGGAACCCGCAGCCCCCTTCTTTGGTGCTCTTCTGCAGACTTCTTCTAACCAGAGAATCCTTTTTGCACCATCTTCTAGGTTGTTAGAGGCTCCTATTGTTTCGGGAATCTTCTGCGACTTCTGGACTTGGACTCCTGTCTTCAGATCCAGGAATCCACCATTTGTTGCTTGCATTCTTGCTTGCTTCTTGACTTCACTCTAATCATGACTTGTAGTGTGTCATTAGGAAACTTGCAGTACTTTACTCCTACTTTCCTGGGCTCTGGGGTGTGGTATGTTACTCACCTTTGTGGTTTTCTTACACTCCCGGTGCCCCTCTCCATACTACACTTGGCTAGGGGGGAATTTGTGATTCGCATTGCACTTCCTTAGTATATGGTTTGTGTTGCCCCACGCCTATTGTTTCCTATTGCTTCCTATTGCATTCTATTGTACTTTCTGTTTCTGTGACAACTTACTGAACTGATTTTGGTCTGTAGTGTATATATTGTGTATTGTGTATAATACCCACAGATTGAAGACCTCTGCTTTAGACAGCCTAAGCTGCTAGAACACTGACTACATTTCACTAATAAGGGATAACTGGAACTGGTATAAGATGGAAGTACCTAGGGTATCCACTACAAACCAGGCCAGCCTCCTACACCACCTGAAGCCAACAATCATGACCCCCTCGGGCCTTCCCTCGCCATTTGCAAGAAAGTCACCCTCTTCCCAATATCTGGGACATTCTGCCCCCTACCCGCATACATACTTCTAAGTTTGACTGGTGTTAAGTACATGCAGCGCACATAATTGAATTGAGCTGATTTAAATTTACTGTAGCACAATAGTTTCGTAACCAATTTGCTGGTTGCGCCCTATGACAGGATCCGTCGGGTGTCATTAGTTCCTTCCCCCACGCTAGCCGTGCCACAGGGTCCATCTTTGTCAGTCTTAAGTGTCTTATAAATGTGCATCACCATATGCTCATTGACCCCCACTGTCAACAGTGAGTGCATGGTTTTTGACAATTTGGCTGTATTCGTCAATTTTGTACATATTTTCTGCGCTGTGCTTGCCAGTTTAACATATTGCAGATCCCAAAGTTCCCCATGACATTTCAAAGCTTTGCAGCCACGGCGAAGGGAACTGGTAAGAGCAGCCAAAACTGTTGCACGCCCTTCTGCGCACCTCATTCATTAGACACAGTTCCCCTCCCCCCCCACCGCCCCCACTCTGCACTTTAGCAGTGGGCGCTTTGCATAGTATCCTCACCCAGTTACAGAAAAGGAGACAAACCCCTTCTTATGGAGTACCAGCATCAAATAATGTGAGTATGCCATATCAATTGCTTTAGTAATGCCTGCTGAAACATTGCTAAGTCCCTGTCACTTTGCTGTACTGAGAGTATCACATGTGCAAGTCTTCGCAGATTGAGTGCTGTGCCTCACCCAGGTACAAAACCACAATGATCTTCATGCATCAGCGTTCCCACTACGCCCCTAAACCTCTCTGCTAGCACCTTTGTGTCAACATTAAGCATGGCGAGAGGCCTGTAGGAAGGAGGGTTTGTCACATCTCCCCCAGGTTTTGGGACCATGCATACCACTTCCTCCCTAAGGGTTGGGAGGGGGGGGGGGGTTTGGGGGTAGGGTCAGCAATCTGCTTTCCCTTGCCTCTCAATACTTCAAGCAAAGGCCCTGCCAGTTGCACTGTGTATGCTTGATAAACCTCCACTGGAAACCTGACCCCCTATTCATTTTAAACATCGCTTCCCTGCCCTCTTTAAGAAAGATCCACTTCCAGTTTGTCTTGTAATGTGGGCTGCAACACAGGCAGGTCCACACTTCCTGGATATCTGGACACCAACGTGACATCAGCCGCCCCGACTCAGTATCATTAATAGTCCGTTGGGAGGTGGCCATGGTCCTGTCTCGTTGCAGAAACGCCATTATTAGATTTCTGTCTGTCTCCCGTCTAAGCAGCCAAGCAGACAGCCTACTGGGTTTATTCCCCTCCCGGTGCATCTGTTGTGTATGTTCCTGAAGTGTGAACTTGCCCAGCCTGTCTCACATGTCTCCCAAGAGCCTCTTGATAGCAGCCACTGACAGTCCCTCGTCTGGTCCCTCATCTTTCCCTTTTTCAGCATCTGTTAGCTTATTTCCATGTCCCCAAAGCTTGCTCTGCACCTGTTGTCGCAAACCGCTCACTTTACCAAGACATTCCCCTCCTTTAGCGCTTCCCCCTTCAGTACCCGTACTACGTGTCGAGCCTCAGTTGCCCTCCATATATTCTGTTATTGTTTCATCTAGCATATGCATGAACGGTACATCCAGTATGACATCAGTCTGCAATCGCCACGATCTCTGTACATCCCGAATACTCTCACCACTACACTCGAGTAACAGCGGGGAGTGATCCGATAAAATCTACCTAGATAGGGGGGCCACCTGAATGTCTGCTCTTACATAAGCTGTACCCAGTGCCCGATTCAACCAGCTTTCGGTACCATGAGTAGTCTAATAACAGGAATAGTCCCTCCTTACTAGATGTCTTTCCCACCACACATCCTCACATTCCAGATTATGCATAAGTTTCATTCTGCATGCCTACAATTCCAGTTTTAGTTAGGGCTCTGGGAGGGTTGTCTGTTCATGCTTGGACTGGTGGGGGACTGTGTCCTAAATCCGTCACCATTGACTGCATTTTTTGGGGAAAAAAATCCCTATCATTTAAGTTGGGGGCATAGATACAGGATGGTTATGGCCACACCATCCAGTGCTCTCTGCACCAAGACATATTGACCCTGTGTATTCTCCTCTTCAAAGATATAGCGGAAGGAGACCTGGGATGCCACCCATACTGCCACCTCATAAGCATAGGAGGAGAAAGTAGACATGATCAATTGCCCCTCCATCTTTTCTTCAGTTTGTCCTCCTCGCTCTCTGAGGTGTTTCCTGTAAGGATGCGATGCTCACTCCAATGTATCTCGAATAAGAGTTCACCCTGTACCATTTCATGTAGCTACACAGGCCACTGACATTCCATGTGACAATCTTAGTTCTGATGGATACAACTACCTGTGGATTCCTCACCTAATGAATACTCCCATGGCGCCAGCATTCGACGGAAATCTTCTTACTAGTCTCTGCACGTCGACGAGGACGTCACTCTAGCCCACGCGACGCCGTCTGACGTCATACAGGCAATAAGAGGTCCTCGACGACGTGCGGACGTCAGTTCCCTTTTTTCCGTGCATTCGAAACGGTTATCTTCGAGGGAGCAACTGTTACTTTTGCGGTTACAGTGTATATCTTGCTGCGTAGTCTTTCGCTGTGGTAATAATGTCGCAGAGAAAGTCTGGATTCAAGCCTTGTCGTGAGTGTGGAGGCAAGATGTCGGTGACGGATCCTCATTCCGATTGCCTTTGGTGTTTGAGCTCCGACCACGACGTCTTGACTTGTGATTCATGCCAGCACATGAATCCAAAGGCCCTCAAGGAACGTGAGGCGAAGCTGTTTATGGTCAAGTCAAAGGAGAAACATCACAAGAAGTCTTCTTCCCCAAGACATCAGCGTCATCGAGACTCCCGGCGCCGTAGAGAATCTCGGCGTCATTCAAAGGAGACTCGTTCCAGGTCTTCGGATCGGCGCCGAAGGACATGGGAGATCAGTCCCACGGTTACGCCGCATCCTTCGACGCCGTTGCCCTCTCCGGCGTCTCCAACTTCACCTGGACAGGCGTCGGTGATTGAGGTATTGGAGCCTCAAGTGTTTTCTCCGGCGCAGACGCCGAGGCCGGCGTCGGGGTCGCCTCCGAGACAGGCACCTCAGTATCCGGCTTTTCCCACCCCTGGAGCCGATAGTTCCGCATTCTTGAATGCGATGTATGCCATCTTCCAACAGATGGCTCCAGGGGGTGCTCCGGCTGGGCCTTTGGCCTTTTCTTTGGGTGATCCTGCGCCTCTTCGGCCGGCACCCTTTATGCCCTTTCTCCCGTTTGGGAACGTGGGCTCGGCGCCAGTGTCGGCGCCGGTGGCCGCTCCGGTGGCTTCAGAAGGATTGGCCCCGGGGATTTCCATCCCGTCGACGTCGGGATTTCGGCCTGTGACTCCGGTGGGTCCATCTGCTTCAGCTGCTCTTTCGTCGGCGCCGAAGTTACCTGTGGCGCCGGACGTGGCGTCGGTGGCTTCTGAAGATCGGCGCCGATCTTCGGCGGAGGCATTGTCGACTCCGCGTATTGAGCAACAACTTCATTCAAGGAGACGTGCTCTCCGTGTATTAGAAGAGCAGGAGTACCAACGAGCCCTAGAGGAAGGAGAGCTAGAGGACTCGGGTGATGGGCTGCGTGGACTGGAGTCGGCCAGTGGGCTGGACACTTCCCCTGAGTGGGACCTTTCGTCCCCGGGGGAATATACTGAGGAGGCTGCTTCCTTTCATGCAGTGGTACGGAAGGCAGCTAGTTTTTTGGACCTGCCTTTGCCGGTGGTGGAGGCAAAACAAAACCTTTTAACAGAGGTGCTACATCCGGCCTCAGCCGCGGCGGAGCCTCTGTTGCCATTTAATGACGCTCTGCTGGATCCGGTGTTAGAGGTGTGGAAGAGGCCGGCATCTTCCCCAGCAGTTCACAGAGCCGTGGCCAGGAGGTATCGGACGGCTCCAACTGACCCTGGTTTCCTATCTAGGCACCCTACGCCGGAGAGCTTGGTGGTGCAGGCCTCCTGTTCGTCCAAGTCAGCGCCTGGTTCTTTTCCGACGGTGCCTGGGGACAGAGATTCAAAGAAGCTAGAGGCGCAGTTGAAGAAGATTTTTTCGTCCTGCAGTCTGGCGTTAAAAGCCACCAATGCAACCTGTATCCTGGGGAGGTATATTCATGCTCTGATGGATGACATTTCCTCTTCGTTTACAGAGTTCCCCAGGGTCTTTTGGATCTTGTCTCAAATGCCCAGGCTGCTGCGACCCAAATTATCCAGACGGGACTGGATACCACCGACTCGGTAGCCAGGGCAATGGGCACAACTGTGGTGGCAAGGAGACAGGCCTGGCTCTGTAACTCGGGCTTTTCTGCAGATGTACAGTCCACATTGTTGGATCTCCCATTTGTTGGGGACAAACTGTTTGGAGCTAAGGCTGATTCGGCCTTGGAACGTTTTAAGGAAAGCAGGGCCATGGCTAAGTCGTTAGGGCTCCAAGCTCCTTCTTCCACGGCCTCTTCCAGATTCTTCAGGAGGTTTCGTGGATTTGGGCGTGGCTCTTCCTCCTCTTCCTTTCGGGGGAGATATCAGCAACCTGCTTCTTCCCATCCCTATAGATCTTTCAGGGGGAGAGGTAGGGTCCGCACCAGAGGAGCCTCTCAGCAGCACTCTGCCTCTTCCTCATCCTCTGGCGGGGTGCAGCAGGGGAAGCAGCCTTAGGCTTCCACCATTTCCCACTCACTCCTCTCCTGTAGGGGGAAGATTACAGCATTTTCTCACCAAATGGAAGACTGTTACATCGGACACTTGGGTTCTCAGTGTTGTGGGAAAAGGCTACACCCTTTCCTTTCGGGAGTTCCCGCCCCTCATCCCGCCCGCCCTTCTTATTGTTCAGAAGAACACCTCCTGTTGCTAGAACAGGAGGTGCAAGTCCTCCTTTCAAAGGGCGCGGTGGAGTTGGTCCCGGAGCAGGAAAGGGGTCGAGGATGTTACTCAAGGTATTTCCTGATTCCCAAGAAGGATGGTCGTTTGAGACCAATTCTGGACCTGAGGATCTTGAATTGGTTCCTAAAGCAGGAAAAGTTCAAGATGCTGACCCTAGCACAGGTGCTTTTGGCGTTGAACATGGAAGACTGGATGGTGTCTGTCGACTTGCAGGATGCTTACTTTCATATCCCGATACTCAAGTTACACAGGAAGTATCTCCGGTTTGTCGTGGGATCGCAACACTATCAGTTTGCGGTCCTTCCGTTTGGTCTTACTTCAGCACCTCGAGTCTTCACGAAGGTGATGTCGGTGGTTGCGGCAGAACTCAGAAGGAAGGGGATAGCAGTATTCCCTTACTTGGACGACTGGTTGATCAAAGCCAAGTCCCCGGAGCTTGTGTCGCATCATCTGCAGTCAACAACCCAGTTGTTGTTCGACCTGGGTTTTTCGGTGAACGAGCCCAAATCTCACCTAGAGCCCTCTCAGCGCCTCCTGTTCATAGGGGCAGTACTGGATACAACATTGGGTCGGGCCTTTCCTCCGCCTCAGCGGATTCAAGATATTCAGGATTTGGTTCCAATGTTTCGAAATGGAGCGGTAGTTCCAGTCCTCAAGGTCCTTCGTCTGCTCGGTCTTTTTGCCTCCTGCATTCTGTTGGTCACGCATGCTCGCTGGCACATGAGGGCTCTTCAGTGGTGCCTCCGAAGGCAGTGGTCTCAACACAGAGGGGATCTAGAGGGTACTGTCAAGATCTCCAGAGATGCTGCTGTGGATTTGAAGTGGTGGATTGCAAGCAACAATCTTTCACAAGGAAAGCCGTTCCAGCAGTCACCACCAGTGGCCACAGTCATAACGGATGCTTCCACTCTAGGGTGGGGAGCTCATCTGGGGGATCTGGAGATCAAAGGTCTTTGGTCTCCAGAGGAACAGATGTTTCACATCAATCTGTTAGAGTTACGGGCTGTACGTCTGGCTCTCAAGGCCTTCCTCCCTTCCCTTCGTGGTCAGTCGGTACAGGTCCTAACGGACAATACTACCACGATGTGGTACATAAACAAGCAGGGAGGAGTGGGGTCGTACCTTCTCTGCAGAGAAGCTCTTCGACTATGGTCCTGGGCAAAGGACCATCGGATTTGCTTGATAGCAAACCATCTGGCCGGAGTTTTGAACGTGCGTGCGGACAGTCTCAGTCGCCACTTCTCGGCAGACCACGAGTGGCGTCTCCATCCAGATCAAGTCCGTTTAATCTTCCAGAGGTGGGGGTTTCCTCGGGTAGATCTGTTCGCCACTCGAGAGAACGCGCATTGTCCGTTGTTCTGCAGCCTTCAGTATCCGATGCAGGGAGCGTTGGGGGACGCGTTTCAAATAACCTGGTGCGGCCAGTTGCTTTACGCGTTTCCTCCCATACCCTTGATTCCTCGAGTATTGAGGAAGATTCGCCAGGACCGGGCTCTAGTCATCCTAATAGCTCCGGATTGGCCAAGGAGGGTATGGTATTCCGACCTTCTCCAACTCTCAATGTGCCCGCCGCTCCGTCTCCCTTTCAGGGCAGACCTCCTCTCGCAGTCGCAGGGGCAGGTTCTACACCCCAACCTCCAGAGTCTGCACCTACATGCCTGGAGATTGAACGGGGCAACCTGAGTTCCTTCTCTCTCCCGCCTGAGGTGGTGGATGTTATATTAGCGGCCAGGCGACACTCCACTAAATCTATCTACGCTAATAGATGCTCTAAATTTGTTGCGTGGTGTGGAGAGAGGCAGATTGATCCTTTGCATGCTCATCTATCTGACGTTTTGTCTTTTGCTCTGTCTCTAGCGCAGAAAGGTTGTGCAGTGGCTACCATTAAGGGTTATTTATCGGCCTTGTCAGCCTTCATATGTCTTCCAGACCAACCATCTTTATTTAAATCCCCTATTGTTATCAGATTCTTGAAAGGTCTTCTAAATAAATATCCTCCAAAGCCATTCGTTATGCCGCAATGGGATTTGTCCTTGGTCCTGACTTTCCTTATGGGGTCCCCTTTTGAACCTATGCATTCTTGCCCCTTAAGGTATTTGGTTTTAAAAACAGTCTTCCTGATAGCTATAACATCAGCAAGGAGAGTGAGTGAGTTGCAGGCCTTATCAGTAAAGCCCCCTTATACAACTTTTTATGGGGATAAGGTGGTGTTGAGGACCAAGGCTGCTTTCCTCCCGAAGGTTGTTTCACCCTTCCATTTGGCTCAGGCAATTACTTTGTCCACGTTCTATCCTCCGCCTCATCCTTCCAAAGAGGAAGAAAGACTGCACCGTCTGGACCCAAAGAGAGTGTTGAGCTTCTTTATTGATAGAACAAAGGATTTCAGGCTGGAGGATCAGCTGTTTATTGGATACGTGGGCAAGAGGAGAGGAAAGGCAGTCCACAAGAGAACACTATCCAGGTGGGTTGTTCTTTGCATTAAAATATGTTACTCTTTGGCAAAGAAGGATCCTCCTGAGGGCATTAGAGCTCATTCCACCAGAGCTAAGTCGGCCACTTCGGCCTTGGCCAGAGGTGTTCCTGTGGTCGACATCTGCAAGGCCGCAACTTGGTCGTCCCTTCACACTTTTGCAAAACATTACTGTTTGGATTCTGAGGTTAGAAGGGACGGCCATTTTGCACGGTCAGTGCTGCAGGATTTCTTGGTTTGACCATTTAGGCACCCACCGCCGGGCGTGGTACTGCTTTGGGACTCTATTCATTAGGTGAGGAATCCACAGGTAGTTGTATCCATCAGAAGAACGAGTTACTTACCTTCGGTAACGACTTTTCTGGTGGATACATTAGCTACCTGTGGATTCCTCACGGTCCCACCCGCCTCCCCGTTGCCTTTCTGGTCTTACCAAGTAATCCTTGAGTATGCTCCTCTTGGTCTTTGAGGGTGCAATAGATGTGTATATAATATATTTGTATATATGTATATATCTTTGTGTATATACTTGGTGTGTGTATATATTTTAAAAGAGAGGGTTATATATATATATATATATATATATATATATATATATATATAAATATAAATATATATATATATAAAATATTTACAGTTATTCATGCAATGTTGTGTATTTTTACAATATAATGGGATGTTGCCTTGCTCTTTCATTGCATTGCCTGGTTGTTCTCATGCACGTAAAAAATGATTGGTACTGACGTCCGCACGTCGTCGAGGACCTCTTATTGCCTGTATGACGTCAGACGGCGTCGCGTGGGCTAGAGTGACGTCCTCGTCGACGTGCAGAGACTAGTAAGAAGATTTCCGTCGAATGCTGGCGCCATGGGAGTATTCATTAGGTGAGGAATCCACAGGTAGCTAATGTATCCACCAGAAAAGTCGTTACCGAAGGTAAGTAACTCGTTCTTCTGCATCATACAAGCGGGTAACGAACCACCCCCCACCAGCCTTTCAAATTAATACATCTCCAGAAGGCAGGCATTGTTCTCTGTCCATTCTGCATGCTAGTGTATTACTCTGACATTCCACAGCATGACTTATACTGAAATATAAGCAAGAACGCCCCTTCCCACCCTGGACGCTCTTTTGACAACAGACAAACCAGTCATGATCGCCCGCTTTCCTGTGCCACATTAGCACAGATACCCCCTATCACCATCCAACTGTGTTCAAACTGGCTGGCACACTGTCTTTACAACTAGCACCAAACTGCTGCGCATTAAACAAAACTATTATCTAACCCCACTGAAATGCAGGAGCGAGTCAAGCCAGCTTTTTTCCCCTCCCCAGTTTGGGTAGAGTTCTACTCCAAGTGTCGCTCCGGCTGCCCTAACAGTGCCCTAAATGATTTCTCACATAGTCATTATACATAAGCAGCACAGTTCAAAGTCACACACAGCTGATTGTCCAGTTAAACACCCCATTAAAAACAGTTCCTGTGTCACAGGTGGCTTTTGCATCCCATGCTTCTCTCCTCCCCACAACGTACTTATACACCAGGGCTATGGCTAGGCATCCCCACCAAGGACCAATCTGCAGTGTCATTTGGAGTGGAGTTTGGCAGTTCCTGAGGGGTCTTGCCCCAAGCTCTCATCCTCGTTGCTCTGAGTACAGATGAAGCCAGCCACTTCATCTGCAACTGTGCCCTCATCCTGCCTTTCAATTGGAGATTCTGTATCACCCCACTGCCGACAACTGTCTCTGGAAAGACTGTAGTGTATGTCTCGCTCTGTCTATCCACATGCTGGCACCCCCCTGCCCCCATCCAGTCCTCAGAGGCTCATTCTCTATTCAGTACTTTTTCTCATTGTTCAAGCCAGGCCCAAACATCCTCTGGTCAGTCAAAGAAATTGGTTTTAACACTCAGAGCCGCACAAGGAACAACATATATGACAACCTCATTGTCCTGAGCTTCTGCTTGATCTCTATTAATGACTTTCTCTGGGATTGTACTTTTTGAGTATAGTCTGGGAATATGGCAATACTATGACTTGGGTATTTCAGTATGCCGGCTTCCTAGGGTGCTTTAAGGATGCAGTCTGTGTTGCTGTAATTTAAGATATGTGCAGTGAGGGCCCTTTTGAGGGGGTAGTGGCAGGGGAAGGTGGGGGGGGGCACTTGAGGGGACATGCCAATGTTCTGTGCGCTCGGTCCATCATGAACATTTGAGACAAGCCCTTCAGTGTGAGTGTTAAGGATACAGTCCTTTAGGAAGGATTCAGCCGAGTTTCCCTTTGCCTGCTCGGGGAAGCCCACTAGCTGCAGATTAAGGTGGGACTGTCCTAAATTGCTTCCAACAGTGCTACCCTTGATGGTTTCCTCCTCAGATCCCAGCATCAGGGAGTCCGTTTGACGCGTGGTGTGCTGTGGCAGTCCCTTGGGCAATGCGTACTGGGTAATTATCGCTCTGCTGGCCTTTAGGTGCTTTGTCTTTCCCCATAATTAGCTCTGGGATTTTGCACACTCACTCCTCCATGTGTGTCCAGTTGTCACTGTGTGCCTATATTGACTAGCACTTATTAAGGACACCCAGGGTTGCAGTCATCCCAGTCCACACAATGTTCTTTGCTTCAGGCCACATCTTCAGCAGCAGTGATCCCATGATGGCCACACCTGCAGCAGGTGCGCTCAGCCTCCCTATCCTTCTGCACCCCCCCTCCCCTTTGCATACAGTGTCCTTTACTTGCCAGGGGTATGATCAAGTTCAGCATCTGTGCATTTTGGTTGGGGGGGGTTGTTTTGGGACAGGGGTGATGTTGGGGGGGGGGGGGGTTGGGTGGGTTGGGCGTGGGGCTAATGACTCCCCGCTGCACCACTCAATGGGGTTTCCCCAGGCTGCAGCAACACATGGCCCTGTCTCCACCTGAAGCAGCTCCGCTCTCTTGCTTCCCAAGTCTGGGGCTACTCTTGCACCACTAACCACTCCCCAGCAGCCCCACTGATACTTTGTGGCTGATCCATTACTTTTTCTGCCTCTGGGTCCTCCAACAGTCCCCTGAGGTTATTAGGTCCTCTCCGCAGAGGGTACAAGTCCCCCGCAAGCCACTCCTGCCTCTGCACCAAGTGGAGGATTTGTGTACTCTAAGTGTTGAAGGGATGCCCAGCCTGCACCATCCTCTGCACTGGTATAATGTCCCGAACCAGTGGGCAATCTGTCCAGGGGTCCGATGTCCGTTTCATACCAACACCCAGCCCCCAAAGAGGGTGCAAGATCACCTCTGCTGCAGTGCGGTCTCATACATCACTTATGTACAACCCCAGCAGGTGTTCCCCAGCCTTCTGCGCGTGTGGTCTCCCAGCCCTCAGGCCCCACCTGGCAACTCTTCTGCAGCTCAGCGCCCCAGCATCAGTTCTCCGGCCATTCCGGGCTTCCCTGCTACCTCAAGGAGGCCTAAGGTGGTGGGTTTCGGTTTCTTCTTCACCCCTGGCCACCCTCCTAACTTAAAGTGGGCCTGAATCTTTGCAGTCAGTAGGTCAACTCCCGCTCTGGGCCTAGTCCTTGAATAGTTCCCCGCAGATTCCTTAACTTTCCATTACAGAAATTAGAGGAAAATGTTTTTTTTTGTTTTGTCCAAGTTTTAGGTTTTCCGTGGATTCTGGGTAATACAACCTGGTCAGCACCACACGAGTCACCCCATCCAGGATTCCCTTGGGTGTCTAGTTTAAAAAAAATTACAGGTTTGCTAGGTCTCCCTAGGTGCTTGCTTAGCTAGGGCCCAGAATCCACAGCTAGGCATGTTGCAAAAAAAAATTCTGTTTTCAGTGGAAAAATTGGATGTGTCCATGTTGTGTTGTGGACCTTTTACTGTCGTGGGGAGCCACAAACTTCCTTCCATCCAGCATTCCCCTACATATTCTGATAAAAATGCTACCTCATTTGTGTGGCTAGCCCTTGTTCCTGCGACAGAACAAATCATGCTAAGGTCAATGAAGGTTCCCTTTGTGAGGACTCCCATTGATGTCGGTTTCATGCGTTCCTGACACGGGCACCAGGTCCAGCCATCCAAGTGAGACAACCCTTTTCTTAGGAGAAGTGCGAAACGCTGGGTGGCAGGAATTTTGCGGTTTCCTTCTGATTGTGGAAGAATATGGCACAGAAATGCAAGGAAAATGTTACTTGAGTCAGATTTTGAGGTTTGCAGTTTATTGTGGGTAGGAAAACTTGAGTCGCACCCCTGTGATTCCCTGGTTCTCTAGTTTACAAAGATATCTAGAGTTGGTAGAGTTCCCCTAGAGGATTTATGACGAAGGTGAGTGAAAGGTTTGAAATGTAAAGAGTATAAACAAGAGATTTCACAAACATGAAATACATTGTTAATAATTGAGAGGTCAAAAAGCTGAACCAAGGATTCACGGCTTGAGCTGTAAAGCTGCGGCAAGGAGCCAACCGCTTTACAGGACATTTACACACCTTTGTCCTTGACACACACAAAACCGTACACACTACCAGCCTCCAGGCCCAACACATTACAACACTTCCATCAGTAGACCGAGCCATACAAGGGCTTATCTTTTTCGTACATCCACTTGACTGACACTAACAACAAAGGCTGATTGAGTGTGTGGACTGGTGATTGGATGGCAATGTGTGTGTTGTGACCAGCAGCAAGTCACTACACAACGCCAGCCAGGCACCAGTCCACTTACACCGCCATCAGATTAAAAAAAAAAATATACAAAAACAAAACACAGATAAGTTTGAAGGAGGTGAAAAACCTCAAAAACAAGAGGTCTAGCTAAATACGTTAAAATAGTGCCAACCGTGAAACTGAACAAAAAATTATAAAGCAGATCAGTCTGTACTTTTACATTCAAGGTTGCTCCCAATAGTTACATTCCGTGTGGTACAATTTGAATCTGGAGAACAATCCTTGAATAAAACAAAAGCATTGAAGGTTGCCAAATGAAACAAATGGACAGGAAGCCTACTTCTTATTCCAAATGTATGATAACATTGAAATGCTCCAACCTCTGATCTACTCCATCTACACCCATATGCATGTTCTGTCTGCAAATGTCAAAGCTAGAAGTTCATCACTGTGCAAAGCACAGCACTGTCCCCTCTGAAGCTTTTTACATACAAGCTCTTTACGGTAACGTTTACGATTGGGGCGGATTGTGCCACAAGCAGGTGTCCACTTTGAACAATTCCTTGAATAATTGCACAAAACTGTAGAAGTTATCTACATATAAATGGTGACCTTGTTTTAAAAAGTCCTCTACCAAGTTCCCACACAGTTTTCCCACTGACTTCAAAGTAGACGGACAACTGAGGGTGGGGGTGGGGGGTGGGGGGCGTGAGAGACGGGTTTGCCAATAGAGCAAATCCCTACCAGCGTACACCATGAAATTATCGACATATCCAGGCCGATCCTCCGATAGCTTATACAGTTAATTCCATAAAGTTCTCTCCTACTAGGAATGTACTGGCTAGATACCAAAGTCTCATCCACAGCTATTTCTTTCCCTGGAACATAAATCTCTGAAAAGCGATCAACAAAATTATCAAGGACGAATCATGGAGACTGTCAATGCTGCTGCATAATCAACAAAATGCAGATCCTGAAGCTGAATCAAATACAGATCACGACTTCAGGTTGCAGAAAATATAGCTGTTAACACCAAGGGACTAGTAGACCAATTTGAAGACAGATCGCTTCCTTGTCAAACCCATCAAAAAATGTAAACCCAAGAACTTATTCAACTCATCCAGATTTGTGGGAGTCCACCGGCTATATTTAGAGTGGAAATTAAATTTGACACGGTTGTCCCTCAAATACTGTTTAGCGTACAAAGTAGCCTTGTCAACAATCTCATCCAAAAATACATTGTCTATAAACAACTGAAAGAAATTTATAGGCAAAAAGTGTTCGAGGCACGGGTGGCTGTAAATGTACATGCTTTGCATACTCCTGCCATCTACTGTTGGGTTTGGGTGTGTGCAAGTTGTTTTTCTTAGAAGCCTTTTGAGTCATGAAGTAGAGTGACTTATCCTGGTGATAATGCCCATTGATTCCATTGTTTTACTTTCTGCCATCTGGTTTAAATGTGTGCTCCTTTGCTATGTTTCGACTCCGTCACAGTTCGCCTTTCAGTTTGTGTAACCCATTCCCTTATTCTGTATTGTTTTGGTGATGTTTCCCATTTGCGTTTTTTTTTTTTTTTTTTTTTTTTGCACAATCGTTTTATTGAAATTGACACAGAGTACAGACCGAGCATCCCAGGTCATAAATGCCACTACAAATGGAGACGCTAACAGCACAATAAGCATGTAGCAAATATACAGGTCCTGGTAATCAGTGGTGTCATGGAGTAATAAATTGATAAGTGGCATATATTGAAAGATTGGAACGCTCAGTTGTGGCAGAAGTCACCCAGTGCCAAGTCGCACCTCCAGCATTGTGACGACGAAGAAGGGTAGATAACAGCAAGACAGTCTGGGATATAATACCATTAGAAAATAAACGTATATGCTGTCGCCCTAAGAGACACTGCAGAATGTCTTTGGAATGTCCTGCCACGGGGTCAGCCATTGTTTGTAGGAGATATCTGCAGCATTAGAGGTTTGCCAGGAGATCTGATCTCTGTGGGTGCGGTGGTAAGTGTTGCAGTGTGAGTTGTGTTGTAAATAAGGCCTTGAGTCCCCGCATTAGCTTTTCAAAGGGAGTATACAGTCAGACAATCTGTGGGTAGCTTTCCGAAGGGAATGTATGGCCGGATGATTTCTAGGTATACCGTTAGGTTCAAGGCCCAGTGTTGGAGCTGTTTTCTTGCGGTATCTGGGAGTTGGTAATGCAGTTGGCATTGACCAGAAGACTTCACTGTGAGCCCACCAAAGATCACACAGTGTCCGCCATTCACCCTCCGGCCAGGTAGCAAAGGACAGGGGTGAGAGCACTCGGATAATGTGTGCTAAGGGGGTGTTGGGAGAAGGGAAAGTTGTGAGACCCCTTTTAAGTGCTAATTTGTACCAAATTAATCAAGTACTGTTTTTGTTGATTTGAGGGATAAATGCTGCATGTCCTTGGGCAGCCAGGCCAGGTCCCACAGTGGTCTACAGGCCATTGGATGGTCCATATCAAACCAGTGTTTCTCACTAGTGTATACTACCCATTCCGAAATGTAATGCAGATGGGCAGCCCAGTAGTACTGAAGAAAATTGGGGCAAGCTAATTGGCCTTTGTCACGCTGCAACATCGGTAACTATTAGAGATCCTTGATAGTTCCCTCACCCCATTTCCATATAAAGGACGAATGTCATGCTGAAGTTGGTGGATATCGCTCTGAGGGACGAGGGTGGGCAGTGTTTGAAAGAGATACAGGACTCGAGGGAGCACATTTATCTTAATGACATTAATGCGACCAAGCCAGGAGATGTACTGTGGTTTCCAGAGTCTGTGCTCTGCCAGGATGTCACTGTGAAGTTGAGGCCAATATGCGTGTGTCCAGGTAGAGAGGCTGGGAGTGAGAATACGGCCCAGGTGCCTAATTTTATCTGATGATCATCGGAACGGTGCTAGGACCTGTAATTTAGGTAAAGCCTGAGCGGGGATGCTAAGATTAAGTGCATGAGATTTAGACATGTTAATTTTGAAGCCTGAAGTCGCCTCACAGGCCTGCAGGCAAGCACCCAGGGTGGGAAGAGAAAATTCCGGGTGTAAAAGGGTAAGCAACAGATCGTCAGCAAACAGATTGATCTTGTGCTTCGGCCCTCTGAAAGGTATTCCCACTACTTCGGCAATACGACAAATAGTGATAGCTAGTGGCTCCACTGCTAAGGTGAATAAAGGAGGTGACAGTGGTCACCCCTGACACGTTTCCCGACTAATGGAGATTCCAGGTGACTGTTGATGCGTATCGTGGCAGTAGGGGGATGAGTAGGACTCCATGATTTTAGAGATAATACCCAAACCAAGCCCACCCTATGCAAAACTGCCTGGAGAAAAGGCGATCTCACTCTATCCTTTTTGGCATCAAGAGAAATGTGATCTGCTGGAATATTATTCTTGCCTTCTGTGAATAAAGCCCACTTGGTCAGGGTTGATGAGCCTTGGTGAGTACTTTTCCAGTCTAGATGCCAAGATTTTAGTAAACAATAAAGTGTTGGTATTATGGAGGGCTATAAGACAATAAAAGGAACTTTGGGTTGGGTCTTTGCCAGGCTCGAGTCCGTGTTATTTTCACGCTGTTACAGATGGCTTGAGTCCCATATCGAACGTGAAACAAGTGGTAGTTTTAGAGTTCAGGAGGAACAAGTGGTAGAAACCCGACTGGTAGACCGTCGGGTCCGTGTTTTTTTTTTTTTTTTTCCTCCCAGGGACATGGCTCATGCCTGAAGTTCTTCCAGGGATATAGGGGCATCAAATAATTTAGACTATAGGGAAGGTAATGGTACTAGTCACAGGTCTGCAGGTAAGTTTGTATCTGCTTGTGGGAGGCACTGTTGCTGTGATTGAGCATCTGATGATAATCTCGGAATACTTTCACTTGGAGGGGAGATGGTACTGATCTCTTGCAGTACGGTGACATCCTACTGGGCAGCAGCTATGTCTGTAGACCTGGTGGCCAGCAGAACAGTAGCTGGACTTTATGGTTGGTGCCTGCATGGAAGTGGCTCCTCCATACCAAGGGAGATGCTGACAGGCTGGTGAAGTGCTGGAGAAGCTCCAAGGCTTTTAGAGTTCCTCCACAGCTGCAGGATAAGTTGTAATGTTGCGATTGTTGGGACAGGAGCAGGTAGGCAGAAATGGTTTAGCGCCAAAAGTTTACCAATTGCCTACAGTTCTTGCTGTTCCGGCTCTTTTGTGTCCTCTTTGTGTAGGCAAATCTGTTCTTTTGGTGTTAGTGGCCACGTAAGTGCTCTATTTAGGGACATTTAGGGGAGTGTAGAATAGCAGCCAATGTGACCACTTCCTGTGGGGAGTAGGTATAACCCTATCCGAGAAGGCTGAGTTCCAACCAAAAATAAGAAGGTGGAACCCTTCTTTGAGTGTTCGCTTGGGATAGCCCACCAGAGGGGTGTAGCTAGCCCATAGGTAGTACACACCTACTGACTAATTTTCCCTCCAGTCGTGGTGCCAAGCGGGTCTCAGGGCAGGGGGTGTCAACACCCAGGTCTAAGGAAGCCTGGGGTCACATATCAAAGACGGTAGGGCCTTTGAAGTCCCTGGCCTAGGTATGCAGAGCTGCTAGCCAGCCTTCTGGAGGAGATGACAACACCTCCCACTGAAGCAGGCTTTGTCTTTGGCGTCAGAGTGCGGGCTCTTACCTCCAAGGGGGTCAGAAACGTGTCTGTGGTGGTAGGCTGTTCGAGACCAGGCAACCATCACATTCAGACTAGTGGGGGTTCAGGGGCACTTTTAAGGTGCCCTCTGGGTACAGCTCATAATAAATCCGAGGTTGGCATCAGCCTGGATTTCCTTAGATGAGGTTTTTGATACTGAACACCAGAGGTTTCAGTTAAACCATTATGTAGCTGGGTAATTCGTGATGACAAGTGTACAGCACAAACCTTAAGATGGGTTCCCTGCTCACTTGAAATACTCAGCAATGGGGTTGTGCATCAGTGTTATATCCACCCGTTGAGTATGACCACACATCATATGCAATGCACCCTACCTTAAGGCTCCAAGGCTTGTTGTAGGGGTACTTTGATATACTTGGACGCAGTGACTGGGGCATGGCACACAGTGGGTGTGCAATGTAATGTTTTTGTCTGGCTTGCACCAGAATGCACAGATTGCCAGGGCAGCTGCGTGCGTCTTGCTCTGGTGGGTAAGTGGGGGGGCGGTGTTGTCCCCTGACGGTGGTGCAGCCCTTAGAGACCCTCTCTACTACCCAGGCCCTTGGTACCAGGGTGATCTTTTAATAGGGATTTACAAAAGTAGAGGAGTGTGCCAATTGTACACATTGTTACCTGTTTTGGGGAAAGAGCACTGCCAATGGGTACCTGTTCAGCAGGGGCCCAGGGCACCTCAGTCAAAAAACTTCACTACCAGTGAGCAAAAAGTGGGGGGTGACAATGTTCAAAAGGGGCACTTTCCTACAGTCCCATATACATTAGGGGCCAGTTACCACCAGACTCCCTCTTCACTACCCCTGCTCTCAAATGCACCAACACGCAAGTGAGGATACCCCACCACCTGACACTGAAAGCAAGCGTATTGATGTTGCAGGAAGAGTTGCGGCACAAGCTGCTAATTTTTGGTGCAGTCCATCTCTTAGGGCTTTCTGGCGCATTTCGACCATTCCCATTGGGATGAAATGGAGGATCTGCTCCAACATCTCCTAGATGTGCATAGGAGACATGGGCAAGAGGTTGTGGCAGAAGGCAAATGTATCTCCAACACCTTAATACATTGTGCATTAGATGCTGTTGACACTACAAGTAGGGGCATTAATACTAGCATTTTGCTCAGGCACCATGCATGCCAATGAATTTCTGGTTTTAAGCCAGAAGTACAACAGACTACCTAATATTATACCCCTTTGGCAAGGAATATCTCTTTGAGCCCCAAATAGATGCCACAATGGAAAAGAACAAAAAGACTGTAAAACATTGAGGGCCCTTCACACACCTGCTCCTCTGGCACCTATCGCTGTTCCAGTTATCGGGAGAGGTCAAAGGCAACCTCCTCAGATGCCTCCATCTCCTATCAATGACCGAAGGGTCAAAGTATCTCCTCAAGGGGCTGCTACTGTGGTTTCTTTAGAGCCGACAATTGCGAATGTGGAGGTAAGGGTACCTCCCTGGGGGGAGCAACCCCCACTACCAAACAGTGACTTCACTCTCCTGCCCCCGATCATAGAACACCTGTCTGGGTCTGATTTTTCTACCCACATGGCAACCAATTACATCAGACTAATGGGTGTTAGCCATTATTTCAGGGAGCGCAGTGCTGAGGTAGGTGTGACAGACTCATCGTACCACTGACAAATTTCCAAATTCATAGGAGCACTTAAGCCCAGCACTATCCTTATGGGGCCCACCCTTTAATATGAGGAGGGTTCTTGTCCCGTACATCTAACTTAGTTTACTACAAGAGTGAGGATTAGATGTGACTTCTTTAGGTCCTGACAAATCGCACCTTGATCTTTTTAGACTATTTGAGCGAGAAACATGTTGACCTTTTTCATTTTGGCAGTATAGGGACTAACTATTCTACCCAGTACCAAATCCCTAGACTGTAGGGTTTGAGGACATTAGACACCATATTTAAATAGGGTAAAATAGACATTATCCTTTTTTTCCCTCTTATCTACTTTTTGTTTTTGATCTTGACAGAGGCCCATTTCCTTAATAAACATTTCTGTTTCATGGTTCAGTTTAGTCAATGTTAACAGCTTTCTTCACCAATCCCACATAACTGCACTCACCACTGGCAAACATCTCTAATATATGATCTCCGGCAAAGAGCCCGCTTGAAGGGCCCGTCAGGCATTGCAGTGCCGGCCTGATGAGGAGCAAAGCCCGATGATGAAGCTTGTCATCAAATGGTGAGTGAGGGCCCCTGTTCTATCTACAGTAGGTATGGAGGATCTAATCCCAATCTAGAAAAGAACTGTGCATCCATACCTTTTTGTTACCCATTATTAACATGGCTATTGTCCGGAGCTCACTTCAACACCTTCCAGCGTTCCTCCTCACACGCACAGGCTATCACTGTAACATCAAACATTGCTTAAACAGCAAGTCCAAGGTATTTTTCTAAAATGAGCTATAGAACCTGTCCCTCTTCGATACCAGGGCTCAGGGGTTTGCTCTCTATATTCGCCAGTGCCCAAAAAAGACAGATATTTACAGCCAATCCTGCATCTCAGGCCACTGAGAGTACATCCCATCAGAGGCCTTCCACAGGGTCACATTACAAGACTTGATTCCATTTCTCTAATAGGGTGACTTTATGGCTACACTAGATCTAAAGGACACTTATTTTCACATGCCAGTACACATAGCTCATCGCAAATATCTGAGGTCTGTGGTTGGAGGCTAATGTTATCAATTCAAAGTTCTCCCTTTTGGGGTTACTACTGCACCCCAAGTATTCACCAAGTGTCTAGCAGTGGTAGTGGCCCATCTACAGACAAAGTGCCTGTACTTTCAAATCTGGACGATTGCCTTACCAAAGCTAGTACTCGCCAACCATGTCAACTACACACTCGTATTGTTGTAGATCTGTTCCACTGCTTGTGGTTCATCATCAATGTTACCAAGTCTCACCTACACCAGTTACATCATCAGCCATGTCTACGGGCAATTTTTAAACACACAAATAGGATTAACCTCTTCGAATTCTGCAAGACTCCAGAATTTTAACATTATTACCTCAGTTTCAGACATATCAACTTAGTGATGCGCCTTTTAGGGATAATGGCCTCCTGCATTGCCATAGTATCCTATGCCTGACTACACATGGGTCCGTTACAGGAATGCTTAGCTCAACAGTGAGCTAAGTCACAGAGTCAGAGGATCGAGTGTTAACAGACCGCCAAACTCCTCATTCTCTACAATGGTGGAATACCAACCAGCTGTTGAAAGAGTGGCCTTTTCTTGACCCTGTTCCCCACTTAACTGTCACGAAGGACCCATTACTCAAAGGATGGGGTGCACATTTGAAGATCCTCATAGTACAGGGTTTCTGAGACATCAAGCACTGGGGTCTCCACATCAACTACATAGAGTTTCAAGTTGTTCACCTAGCTTTTGAAACCATTCCTACCTCCCCTCATTCACAAGGTTGTCCTAATGTGGATGGGCAGTATGACAGCCGTGTACTATCTACAAAACTGGAAGAGTTTTCAGGGATGGGGGGGGGAGGTGAGGGGTCATGGTCTACACAATTATCTCATCAATCACAGACCTTTTGGAGATGGGCTCTACATAACAACATTCACCTGTTAGCATAATATCTCCTGGGCACAGACAACGATTTTGCAAGCCTCCTTAGCAGTAACATGTCCATGAGTGGGAACTCCACCCACAAGTCCTCCTCCCATATTTCCTGGGGATTTCCTCAAATAGACCTTTTCACAGCTACAGAAAATACAAAAAGCCCAAACTTCACCTCCATTTTCCACCATCCACTATCCAAGGGCAGCGCATTATGATTGAGTTGGTCTGGGATATTTGCCTATATGCTCCTCCTCCTCCTCCTTCTCCTCCTCCTCCTACTACTACTACTACTACTGCTACTCCTCCTCCTACTACTACTACTACTCCTCCTCCTACTACTACTACTCCTCCTACTACTACTACTACTCCTCCTACTACTACTCCTCCTCCTACTCCTCCTCCTCCTCCTCCTCCTTTTCCTACTACTACTCCTCCTCCTCCTCCTCCTCATCCTACTCCTACTACTACTCCTCCTCCTCCTCCTCCTCATCCTACTACTACTCCTCCTCCTCATCCTCCTCATCCTCCTCCTCCTCATCCTCCTACTACTCCTCCTCCTCCTTCTCCTCTTCCTCCTCCTTCTCCTCTTCCTCCTTCTACTACTACTACTCATCCTACTCCTACTACTGGTTCGGATGCTCAGGCAAACATGTCACAGTGAAACTAGTGGCTCCCACTTTGGCCCCTCAGCTCTGGTGCACAACTTTACTGGACCTCTTTGTAGTTACCTGTGAGAAGCTCCCCAAAATGCCGGACCTTCTCACTCAACCATGGAGAAATCAGACACCCAGATCTCTAAGTTCTCAGTTTGGCGATCTGACTCGCGAAGTCATAATTTGGTTACTTCAGTCTACCACCGGAGTGTATGACCATTCTTAAAGAAGCCCGTAGGCTACCACCGAACATGCTAAGCGGCAAAATGGAAAATTTTGTGTTACTGTCATTAAAAACATATTGATTCTTTCAAAGCTAATGTACAAGACATTGTCTGCTATTTGCTTCATTTACAAACATCTGGCCTGGCATACATATCCATAAACCTCTTGCTGCACTTGCTGCCTATTTACAGAATAGACAACACATGTCTTTATTCAAAAAACTTTAAAGGAACCTTTCTTCCAACTCCATAGAGACAGGGTTGTTCTGCGCACCAACCACAAATTCCTCCCCAGAGGTCTCTCTCATTTTCACTTGAACCAATCAGTTGTCTGGTTTGCTGAAGACATCTTGGGAACTTTCAGAAAGTTGACTTAAGAATGTATTCTGGTTGTTGATTGCCATTTGCCTTATGGTGTGTAACTCAAATTTCCTGGCCCTTTATTTGCTGGCTTTATTTGTTTTAGGTTGTCCAGTGCTAGTTTGTCCCTCCTGTTGCCTAAACAGTGTTCACTGTATTCTTCCACAAACCTGCTCTCTGTAAACAAGGCTTTAAAGCTTGTAACATTTGCTGGGTTTCAAGCTGTGTCTTCCAAGGGAGCTTGATGTTTGCTTTGTTTTCAGCTGACTTCAAAGTGAGAGAGGTTTTAGGAAAGAGAAATGCAGATTTCTCTCCCCAGGGAGCTCTCTTGTGCCCCATTTACAAGGCTGTAACGTAACCTTAAATAGCATATCATGTAACATGCGGATGACAAATTTTTATTTTAGCTAGATAGGTAACTGGTTTACTGCTTTTCACACAGATCTTTTTGATACCTGCAGTAAAAAAAATGTAATCCTTCAAATATAGCACAATGAGCTATGAAGGGGCACATGACTCCCACACCCTGTAACCATCACCGTTTTAGGCAACAAACACCTTGTACGTTTTTTTACATGCTTATGATGTATTATCAATGTATAATATGTTATTTAAAGCACACGGATGCCTCTCTTAAACACCTGTAAATTGATAAGCTGTGAGCCGTTCTTTACCCCTTCTTACTATTTGCATCTAAGTTTGAGCCCCAGACCGCACCCAGCAGGAATCAGATTGAAACAAAAGGAGGCCTGATGGCCCCTTAACTTTGCCCTTTGTCGTTGGCCCGGTTGAAAGTTAAAATAATTTAAAAAGCCCCTTCTCCCCCTGCATGTTGCTGCTGAGAATGAAAGCAGACCACGTGCAGGCACTGCTGAGCATGTCCTGGTGTCTGAAAATTACACCGGGATAAGTAGAGTATAGGCAAAAAAAGGCAGAGTTGTTATTCAAACACCCAATCACTGCTCTTCTAAGCACCGCACACTATCTCTTCCTTCCCTATCCTTTAAACATACACTTCCAGGCGTGTAGTTTATTTTCAAGCAGCACGTTCAGTGACACCAGGGCAATAAGAACTCCTGCTTTAGTTTACATTTTAAACGGACAAAAATATCACAATTCCCTTACTTGTTCTAGGAGATAACACACACTGCCTACACCAGAATATACATTTTGACTCTAGCTCCATGTTAAAATATAAAGTAAGGCTATTGTTTACGAACACCACAACTTATCACCCTCCTGTGGGCTAGACCCACCAACAACAAATTTCTCTCTTTATTGGTCATTCTGATCTACACTTACCAGATGGGACATTACATTTGTGCAGCAGGTACAGTGGCGCTGTGTCCAACACAAACACAATGAACATAAACCACAACATAATTTCACCCATCTACATATTACTCTTGCTTCCCTAAACTCATCTTACCCCTCCCCACTCCCCCATTATTTTACGAAGTCCGAACTTCATTCAGGCAGCAAGTCTGCTGGCTCCAGGACAGTACTTTCACTTTGTGATTTGTATGCACAAATGTGCAAGTTGTAATATTAATTAGACCTGCTACATGTAAACAGACACCCTGAGAATCCCTCCTCCACCCACCCACAGGTCTAAGCACCCCCAGCCCCTCTCCCTCTCCATCTGCCTTTCCAACTTCCAACTTCAAAACTTCACAATCTGCCTTTAGGTTCTTTATACTCTTTGCCTGACGTTGCGTCTACTTAAACCTCACCACGTACTCTAACAGCAGTGACACTGCGTCCTTCATGACATTTCACCAGGGACAAAAATTAAAAATATATGCTTTTTTACGCATTGTCTTCCACATTCTAAATCATATAAGGAACACAGGCCTCTTGCTTTTTATTACTTTTTCTAGTTGTAGCCTCTGCAACATTACTTAGTGCGCCTTAATTGCATGACATGTGCTACATCAATAACACCTTATACCAAAAATAGATCACTATGTAATAATTAGTTCTGCAATAAAATACAGCTGCATATTTTATTGATATCGCTACTACTCAAAGGCAGATCACATCTGCCATGGAACAGTTTGTCATTAAAATAGATTTGACCTACTTGCGTTACCACTTCCAACTTACGCAAGTGTGTTCTTTAAAAACAAATTTTCATCAGTAATATTTTGTGACACTTCAGCAGGTGTCTTTCTCCCTTCCCTACCTTTTAGCACACGCACTTGTCTCTCTATTTGTGCAACAGGTGCAGTCGCACAACGACAATCTGGTATCCAGGATGTATTGAAAACAAATTACTGCTTCTGTTTTATTTATTACCGTTTTTTGTTTAGTTTTTTTTACAGGACACAAGGATATAATTTCCTCTAATTCTGTCCCACTGCACTGTATGTCCCTCGACCACTCTACTCTTTGCCAGTGATCAACAGTACTGCGACCCTGGTGTGATCCATTCCTGATGCGTGCACTAGGCCCAGGCTCACAAGTGGGGTAATCTGGACTCTGGGATTCTCAGCGCTGTTATTGCTCCTTTATTGCAATTGCCGCTCCATCTTCTGAGTCTGAAATGAGTTGTTCTAGGTGGGCAAGGCACTCGTGGCTGTCAATGCGCTTGCCAATGCAAACAAGCTGGCTGGTCAGCATATCTGCTCTTGAGGCCATTTCACACATTAGCGAGTAGGTCTTCGACATCTAGGGCACCAGACAAGCTCACAGCGGCTCCATTAAGATTGGGCTCTCCAATAGTGGCCTCATCTGTGCCTTTCAAAATGTGCTGCTTGTCAAATGCCAGCTTGGGCTGATGTTTATCTGCCTTTCCCATTTTTATAGTCACCGGGCACATAGGCACAAGAGCTGTGGTTCTGCTATGACTTTGGTGCAGGTTATTGATTGGTTTTGTCTGGCGATGTGCAGCTAGTGTTGTAGCATGTGGGGGGTGACCGCAAGTCAAGGCTCAGTGTATTACTGCAGAGGCCCAGGAAGCTCTGCAGGCCCACCTGGGGGCATGAGTAGTCCTCGGCAGACCAGTCTGTTGTGAAGCACCTGTTATCATCTCTGCTGTCACTGAGCAGAAACAATAAAACATGCTTTGCAAGATACTTGAAGGATTTTTATATGGCCATATATTCGTTCCAAACAGGAACCTCAGTTGTATAGCCAGGATTTTCCGACAGAGTCTTTAGATAGTTAAGGGTATTAGACCCTGACAGGATTACTTGTTAGCCTTGAAATGGTTCCAGGTGTACATGCCGCCACAGGGTGAAACAAGTGTTGGCTGTTATCGCATCAGTTGCAAAACCTAGACTAAATCTTTCTTTTAAGGGACACGTGTGCCTTTGTCTGTTGGTAGAGGCAGACATGCAATTGTAGGCAGCACCTTCCTGCCATTGAAGGGCACTGGGGAAGGCCAGGATACACCCACGATTTTAGAAGGAACATCATATTCCACCGCAGCAAGATGATGATTGTTGTGGTTGTGCTAATTGCTTAATCTTCTGGCGATCCTGCCGCTATACATTTTATGAGAGGGTCACATGTGTGACCTTTCTTTATCTATAATGTGAGGCTGACCTCTGCCAACAACTGCTACAAAGTTGACATCCTGGGATTGTACGCATTTGGGACCAGTGGAAAAAGTAAATACCTAGAGGCTATGTATCCAAATGAGTTTCCTCATGTCAAGATGAAGCGGCAGCAGAAGGAGGATGAGGAAGAAGAAACCCTGACACAATATAGCAACAAGCGGAAGAAGATGAAGGCCGGTGGTTGGTTATTGGCCACATTTTTCAGCCACTGCAAAAAAATTGTTGTGCTGGAGAGATGAACCAGAAGTGATTTCTCTTGGAACTAATGTCCATCTTTTATTTATATTAAAAAAAAAAAAAAAAAACACACAAAACACCATAACAAAATGGTTGCCTGTACTCTGTGGTGAACAGGATCTAAATGCAGACAGGGCTTTGCAACTCAACCCCAATGCTTGCAACAAAGGTGTGCTGGAGTAGGTTATTTACCCATTATTGTTGGGTTGTAGGACCTTCCTTGGAGTCCAGACCCTTAAGGTCACCTTGTGCATGTATGGCACAAGGCCTAGTGCTGTGACTTCAGAGAGATAGACATACACAGGCTTAGTCCTGCCTATGGTGGATTTGTTAACTGGAAAGCAATGTCTTAAGAGTCTTTCGCAGTTCAAGAAGAGAAGGCTCTGATAAGGAGTGGGAGGCAGTTCAATGCTTTAGAAGCAATGCAAGAGAACAAAGACCTTCCTGATCTAGTTCTGTATATGATTGGAATGTGTGAGAACAGTAGTCCTGTGGAGCAGAGGTTTCTGGTTGACTGATGATGGAGATGCAGCTTTTCAGGTAGAAGAGACCTAAGTTGTGTACTGCTTTTAATGTAAGTGTCAGGACTTTCAAGGACTGATGCAGAACACTGGAAGGACATGAAGGTACTCAGCCACACAAGACTGGGGCAAATAGCTTAATCACATTGGATTCTGGGAATCCTGAACCCAGAAACAGTGTGAGGGATATCGATACATTTGGGAGAGCTACCCAATACCTCAAGGTGTGTTGGCTATGTGAGCACGTAGAACAGAAAAACTTCACTCCTCATGTGCATGGTGAAAGCAAGGAAACCCAAATCTCAAGAAAGTTAGTATTCACGTGAGATCAGTAGCTGTGTTGGTGATGACCTCCGAAATAGCCATGCCCCAATGACACTTTACCGGTTATTGAGAACTATTATGTAGATATGGTTGTAGCTTCTCAAGCTCCTTCACGGACTCTGTGATGCCTGCAAGTAAAGACAACCAACAGAAAACTGTCCAGCAGTTTACTAATAGTGTGAGAGTGCAGCCAAAGTACTTTCCGTAATTGGAAGGGTTCTCCCAGTCTGATCGTTAATGTGCTTGGACTGTAATATTTGACCCCAGCTAGAATTGGGCTTGGCCGAGTTCTAGAGTGAGAAATTAAACTTTTATCAGAGGTCATAGAAACACCTGCATTGTGCAGTTCTACCAGTGCTTATATTGGAAATAACCTTCCGTGAAGGCCCTCAGCCCCGCATCTCGTAAAAGGCTTTCAAGGTATTTCTGTAATTGAATTTCCTCTTTAGCTGCAGAAGTACCATCCTCCATTAATGGGAGAAAGTAGGGATGGTGTCACTTGGTATGGGTATCTTGGGAAATAAATCCTAATCTTTTTTTTGTAAAAAAAAAACAAAAAAAACCTCTAATTTCTCTTTGCACACTGGGGGTGCTACTGCTTGTAAATTTCTTTCTCTTCCAGGGGATCCTCATCAATAGTCATAAACATTGAATATTCCCGCCCTTGTGCGGGGACCCCGGAGCATATATAAAATACACACATATAAAGTATGAAATATGCACGAAAAAAAAAATATATATATATATATAGCATTTTTAGTAGACATATCTTTCATACTAAACTCATATATACTTGTGTAAAACAGCAATGCAGGCTATAATCATAAACAGGCTAAAATGCTTTATTTCTATGAAGTTTTTTTTTTATTTTTTTTATTTTTTTCATTATAAAATTACAATAGAGAATAAATATCTTCCCAAGCCCCCAAAACTGGGCTTAGGGAAATAAGCAGTAGTAATCACTAGAGAAAAAAGAGAAAAAACTACATTGAAAAACAATGGAGCATTCTTAGCCAATAGGCTGCATGCAGGTTAACACAGGAGAACCATAAAAACTTTGGCACCGTGCCTTTAAGACCCTGAGCACCTCCAGTATCCCACCATGCCTCAGGGGTGAAGGAAAGGTGACAGTTGGTTCACAGTTAGGTCAGTTCTTTTTTCCGGCTTCTTCTGAGAGGATCCTGGAGCATTGAGCTCTCAGTTTTTCTGAGTTTTTCTCAGAAAAATCCTTTAAAACAGCGTTTTTTCCTGTTTCGCTCGACAGATAACATCTTTGTCTGAGTTTGGCAGTTTTTTTCCTGACAGAAAAATGCCTTCCCTTCTTGTCAAATGCCCTTCTTGTGGGAAGAAGAAGGCCCAGTCAGACCCACACTCTCTTTGTATTGTGTGCCTGCCTCAGAGTCACTGCCCTGACACTTGCAAGCACTGCAAGAATATGTCGAAGAGGACTCTGAAGGATAGAGAAAAGATCAGGCTTCATGGGCTTCATGAGAGGCAGAAAACATCGTCCTCTTCACTTCCCAGGCAACCAACAGGCCATTCTTAGGAGAGAATGGCTAGGTCGACGTCAGCAGGTAGGAAAGTACCTGTTTGTTCCCCGTCGACATCGTCGCTGCCACCGTCTCACCGGCATAGATCGACGGCGACCCGCCCGACGTCAAAGGATACGGCGTCGAGGGAACATGGCCATCGCAGGGGCATATCTCCGTCGACGGCAGCCCGCCGATCGACGTCGAGCCATCACCGGCGTGCCCGTTCGCCGCCGAAGACAGTACGCCGCCCGACGTCAAGAGACACGACGTCGAAATGGCCACGACGGCATGAGCGACATCCGCCGTCGGCCACCCACCGCTCCACGTTGAGGCACTCGACGGCGAGACTGGAACAACCGGTGTGCCCTTCGACGTCGGCACAGCAGTCGACGTCGACACAGGTTTTACCTGTCTCGCAGGGAGTAGAGCATCGTCCTCCAGCAGATAAGGCTTCACCATCTCCAGTGGTCTCCATACGGAGCGATTCATCTCGTTCGAGAGCGGCATCATCGGGGCATGTTTCACCCATCAACTTATCACCAAGATGGTTGGAGAGCCTTAATAGACCAGCGGCCTCCCCGGATTCACAGTACTCTCGAATGTACTCTCCTACTGCCTCTCTCCCGAGAAAACCATCACCGAAAGCGCGGGCAGGACGGGCTCGTTCTGCTCCTCGCCAACCGACCGCGAGGCCTGGGCGCTCTGTTACAGCGTCTCGCAGCAGGTCTCGTTCCCAACGGCGATCCAGGTCACGATCACGACACAGAAGATCACCCTCTTGGTCGTCGTCAGGATCATCTGTCGGACGGTACTCCCCCACCCTAACAGATTCTCCACCTGCTAGGGTCTCACCGGTGGATGACATTACCACTTTTAACGAGGTGCTGTTAAGGGGAGCGCAGAAATTAAATATAGAGGTTCCAGAGCCATCTACCTCCTCGTCAGTCATCTTTGAGACTCTGCAGCATAGATCAGTGTCGAAAAAGCTAGTGCCTGGTTTGTTGCAGCCAACCATGGACACTTTTCTGGCCCCAGCCACACTCAAATCTGCCCCGGCTAGGATTCTGAAAAAATATAAGGCTCCCGAACAGGACCCTTTATTCCTAAGAAAGTATCCGCCACCGGACTCTGTAATATTGGCCGCAGCCTGAAAAACCCACTCGGTGGCATCATCCTCCACGGTCCCCCCCGGACAAAGAGAGCAGGCATCTAGACTCTCTGGGGAAAAAGATGTGCGGTACGGCGGCATCTGTAATGAAAGTCTCCAGCGCTTCTGCACTCCTGGGCAGGTATGACCGTTCTCTGTGGGACTCCCTCAACAGATTCACAGAAAAATTGCCCAGAGAAGACAGACAGGATTTTCAAGAGATCCTGCAAGAGGGATGCCTGGTATCCAACCAGGTCATCAGCGCGGCGGCAGATGGGGCGGACTTACCTGCACATGGGTACGCACATGGAATCTGTGCAAGAAGGTCTTCCTGGCTGAGACTGACTGGTTTAAAGCAGGAAGCACAACAGCGCATCCTAAATCTCCCATTCAGCGGGAACTCGCTGTTCGGTACCCATGCAGATGAAGAAATGGCCCGCATGAAGACCGAGGTGGACACCATGAGGGCAGTAGGCCTGGAAAGGAAGAAAGATTTCAGGCAGAGGTATAGGCCTTATGACAGGCGCCCTTTCCAGCAGAGGGTTCAAACCCCTCACTGGTCCCAAAGGCCACAACAACGGCAGGGACCCCCTCTTTTTCAGGCTCGTAAGACCACAAGGGAGCGAGGGTCAAGTAGACCTCAGCAGTCCACACCGAAAGTGCCGGCCAAACAATGAGATCTCGCTTCCCTCGACACTGTACACCACTCCGGTGGGGGGAAGTATCACAAGTTATCTTCACGAGTGGCACTCTATCACAAAAGACAAATGGGTGCTCAACATTGTCGAAAATGGCTACTCTCTTCTTTTCAGACAGCCTCCACCACACTTGCCACCAGCCAAATGCAATCCATCTCATCTCAGCCTGCTGCGCAAAGAGGCTCTCGCCCTCCTACAAAAGAAAGCAATGGAAAAGGTTCCACCTGCGCACAGAGGAAAGGGGGGTTACTCCCATTATTTTCTGGTGGCGAAAAAGGGCAGAGAGGGCGTTTTCAGACCAATTCTGGACTTTACGGCTGCTGAACAAGTACATAAGAAAACAGAAGTTCAGGATGCTAGCTCTTCACCAGATTTTCCCTCAACTACATCAGGGAGACTGGATGTGCTCCATCGACCTGCAGGATGCATATTTTCACATCCCAATAGCTCCCAAGCATCGGAAATTCTTGCGCTTCCAAATAGCTTCGCAGCACTATCAGTTCAGAGTTCTACCATTCGGCCTGAAATCTGCCCCCCACGTCTTCTCGAAATGTGTGGCAGTGGTAGCGGCACATCTTCGAAAACAAAAGATCTTCATCTACCCATACCTAGACGACTGGTTACTGAAGGCTTCCTCTCTGGATCAGGCGAGAAGCCATCGGGACATTGTGCTCAGGGTTTTCGAGTCTCTAGGTCTTCAAGTCAACTACCAAAAGTCAACCTTGATTCCAACACAGAACCTTCACTACCTGGGAGCTATACTAAACACAGAGCTCCAAAGAGTGTATCCTTCGGAGGAACGACTATTATCAATAAAGAAAAAGTGTCAAGACCTGTTAAAAGCCGACGCACCTACGGCCCGTCAGGTGACATCGCTGCTGGGCTCAATGGCATCATGCATTTTCATTGTCCCAAATGCCAGGCTGCACATGAGGCCCCTCCAAGAGGCATTGGAGAGCAACTGGAGCCAAAGGACAGGTCGCTGGGAGGACAGAGTGCGGCTACCGACAGCGGCACTTCAGTCATTGCAATGGTGGATGCACAGACCTCACCTGTCAGTAGGTGCTCCGTTTCACCAGGTAGTTCCATCCGACACTCTGGTAACGGATGCGTCTCTTTAGGGATGGGGGGCTCATCTGGGTCCCCTTCAAGCTCAGGGCCTGTGGTCCGACAAGGAAAAGAAGTACCACATCAATCTGCTGGAACTCAGAGCGGTCCATCTGGCTCTCAAGTCTTTCACTCCATTGATTCAGGGGAAATCTCTCCTAATACAAACGGACAATACAACCACAATGTATTATTTGAACAGGCAGGGGGGAACGAGATCCCTACCCCTATCTCGAGAGTCCCAAACGATATGGCATTGGCTCCTGGCCAGAGGAATGTCACTTACAGCGGTTCACCTGCCAGGTCAACAAAACGTGGAAGCAGATTTCCTGAGCAGACACCTAGAGGACGCACACAATTGGGTCCTACACGGCGAAGTCGTCGAAGACATCTTCGCTCAATGGGGTCGACCTCAATTGGATCTCTTCGCAGACGAAGTAAACAAATGCCCAGACTTCGCATCCAGGTTCTACCGTCTGGGATCTCGAGGGAATGCCCTGTTGATCGACTGGTCAGGGATATTTCTCTACGCCTTTCCACCGATTCCCCTCATACCGGCAGTGATCAACAAACTTTACAAATCCAGAACCAGAATGATTCTCATAGCGCCACAATGGCCCCGTCAATTCTGGTACACAGATCTCCTCAACCTATCGGAAAAACCTCACAGGAGGATGCCGTGCAGACCGGATCTTCTGAGCAGGATGGAGGGCAGGATTCTACATCCCAACCTACCCTCTCTGAGCTTGACAGCATGGCTCCTGAATTCCTGCAGTATGGACACCTAGGGCTCTCGCAGGAGTGCATGAACATCTTGAAAGAGTCCAAACGACCTTCCACGCGGCGTTCTTACGCTTTTAAGTGGAAGAGGTTCTACATATGGTGCTGTCAACAAGGTCAGAATCCCATACGGGCTCAGGAGGATGTCATACTGTCTTATTTACTTCATCTGGCAAAGTCCGGTCTGCAGGTATCATCTATTAAGGTACATTTGTCTGCCATTACAGCCTATCGTAAGTCACGTTCTCAGGAATCCTTCTTTACGAAACCAGTAGTCAAGGATTTCTTAGAAGGTTTTAAAAAAGTTTTTCCGCCCATTCGGAGACCCTCTCCTCCATGGGAACTGAACATAGTATTGTCAAAACTTATGGGCCCTCCTTTCGAGCCTATACACAAGGCCTCTTTACAACACCTTACGTGGAAGACAGCTTTTTTGGTGGCCATTACTTCCACGAGGAGGGTCAGTGAAATTCAGACTTTGTCTTCCAAAGAACCGTACACAGTTTTTCACGACAATAGAGTGGTTCTGTGAACTCACTCATCTTTCCTTTGAAGGTGGTGTCAGAATTCCACATCAATCAGACTATATCTTTACCGACTTTCTTTCCCAATCCGGAGACTCCGGCGGAGAAAGCATTGCACTCCTTAGACTTGAAAAGAGTGCTGAAATTTTATTTGGATAAAACAAAATCGATTAGACATTCCAACCACTTGTTTGTAAATTATGGTCATTTGAGGACAGGAGAGGCAGCATCTAAACGAACGATATCAAGATGGATAGTTTCTTGTATTGTTAATACTTACCAGCTGGCTAATAAACAATTACTAGCTAGGCCTAAAGCGCATTCCACAAGGGGAAAAGCGGCTACTGCTGCCCTCCTAAACAATGTTCCAATATCTGAGATTTGTAAGGCTGCTACATGGAAGTCTGTACATACATTTACTAGACATTACTGTTTAGACTCAGATGCAAGAGCAGATGCCCAAGTGGGGCAGGCCTCTCTGAGAAATGTATTTGCATAATACGTATCTATTCCTGCACTTCTATTAGACAGTCCGCAGAGTTTAGGGATGGGCTTGCTAATCTATTCAATGTTTGACTATTGATGAGGATCCCCTGGAAGAGAAGGATAAGTTACTTACCTGTAAATCCTAGTTCTCTTCCAGGGGTATCCTCATCAAAGTCATAAACAACCCACCCTCCTCCCCAGACGCACGTCTCCTAGAAGTGCAGGACAGACTGTCTTTCGAATCAGTTACACAGATTGTCACCGTAAAATACTACTGACCTAACTGTGAACCAACTGTCACCTTTCCTTCACCCCTGAGGCATGGTGGGATACTGGAGGTGCTCAGGGTCTTAAAGGCACGGTGCCAAAGTTTTTATGGTTCTCCTGTGTTAACCCCTTCTGTGCCGCGGACGTAGTGGTTACGTCCTGCGGCACAGTGCTGCTGTGCCGAGGACGTAACCACTACGTCCTCGGCACACAGCCCAGAGGGAGCGCTCTCGCTCCCTCTGTGGGGTTCCCCCCCACCCCCCCAAGTCAGGGATGGAAGGGGAAGCCCTTCCCCTCCCACCCCCGACCCCCCCCAACCCCCCCTGTGACGTCAGCGCGCCAGCACGCGCTGATTAGTCACAGGGTCTCCCCCATCGCGCTGGAAGCAGAGCTTCCAGCGCGATTGAAAAAGAAATGCTTTTGCATTTCTTTTTCAATCCCATGGGGGAGGCCCCGAGAGGCTTCAAAGGGAAGGAAATGTATTTCCTTCCCTTTGAAGTCTCTCACAGGTTTCAAAAGCTGGATTGCTTGCAATCCGGCTTTTGAAACCCCACTAGACACCAGGGATTTTTTTTTTTTTCTTGAAATTGGCAAAAGGGAGCGACCCCTTGGGCAAGGGTCGCTCCCAGGGGGGCATTTTTTTAGGAAGGCCTTTTCTGCCCCCCCTGGGGGCAGATTGGCCTATTATTAGGCCGATCTGCCCCCAGGGGGTGCAGAAACCTCTAGGCACCAGGGACCATTTTTTTTTTTTTTTTTTTTTTTTTTTTTTGTGATGAATTCTTTTTTTTTAGGTGGGGAGCGATCCGTTAGGCAAGGGTCGCTCCCCTACGGGGCAATATATATTTAGGCCATTTCTGCCCCCAAGGGGGGCAGATTGGCCTATTTTGATAAGGCCAATCTGCCCCCAAGGGGGGCAGAAACCATTAGACACCAGGGAGTTTGTTTTTGCGCGCGAATGTCACGCAACAAAGCGACCCCTTTGGCAAGGGTCGCTCCCAGGGGGAGCAATTTTTTGGGAAGGCCTTTTCTGCCCCCCTGGGGGCAGATCGGCCTATTATTAGGCCGATCTGCCCCCAGGGGGGGAAGAAACCTCTAGGCGCCAGGGCAAATTTTTTTTTTGTGTTTTTTTTTTTTGTTCTTTTTTTTTTTTTTAGAGATGGGGAGCGACCCATCAGGCAAGGGTCGCTCCCCTGGGGGGCAAATTGTATTTAGACCATTTCTGCCCCCCTGGGGGCAGATTGGCCGATTTTAGGTCAATCTGCCCCCAAGGGGGCAGAAACCACTAGGCACCGGGGATTTGTTTTTTGGCGCCAATGTCACGCAGGGGGAGCGACCCCGTAGGCAAGGGTCGCTCCCGAGCGGGGGGTGGGGGGGCAAATTTATTTTAGGCCATTTCTGCCCCCCCGGGGGACAGATCGGCCTATTATTAGGCCGAACTGCCCCCGGGGGGGGGCAGAACACTCTAGGCGCCAGGGCAATTTTTTTTTTGTGTTTTTTTTTTTGTTGTTTCTTTTTTTAGAGATGGGGAGCGACCCATCAGGCAAGGGTCGCTCCCCTGGGGGGGCAAATTGTATTTAGACCATTTCTGCCCCCCTGGGGGCAGATTGGCCAATTTTAGGTCAATCTGCCCCCAAGGGGGCAGAAACCACAAGGCACCGGGGATTTGTTTTTTGGCGCCAATGTCACGCAGGGGGAGCGACCCCGTAGGCAAGGGTCGCTCCCGGGGTGGGGGGGTGTGCCGGTTGGGGGGGCAAATTTATTTTAGGCCATTTCTGCCCCCCCGGGGGACAGATCGGCCTATTTTTAGGCCGAACTGCCCCCGGGGGGGGGGCAGAACACTCTAGGCGCCAGGGCAATTTTTTTTTTGTATTTTTTTTTTTTGTTGTTTCTTTTTTTAGAGATGGGGAGCGACCCATCAGGCAAGGGTCGCTCCCCTGGGGGGGCAAATTGTATTTAGACCATTTCTGCCCCCCTGGGGGCAGATTGGCCAATTTTAGGTCAATCTGCCCCCTAGGGGGCAGAAACCACTAGGCACCGGGGATTTGTTTTTTGGCGCCAATGTCACGCAGGGGGAGCGACCCCGTAGGCAAGGGTCGCTCCCGGGGGGGGGGGTATGGGGGTTGGGGGGGCAAATTTATTTTAGGCCATTTCTGCCCCCCCGGGGGACAGATCGGCCTATTATTAGGCCGAACTGCCCCCGGGGGGGGGCAGAACACTCTAGGCGCCAGGGCAATTTTTTTTTTGTGTTTTTTTTTTTTGTTGTTTCTTTTTTTAGAGATGGGGAGCGACCCATCAGGCAAGGGTCGCTCCCCTGGGGGGGCAAATTGTATTTAGACCATTTCTGCCCCCCTGGGGGCAGATTGGCCAATTTTAGGTCAATCTGCCCCCAAGGGGGCAGAAACCACTAGGCACCAGGGATTTGTTTTTTAGCGCCAATGTCACGCAGGGGAAGCGACCCCGTAGGCAAGGGTCGCTCCCGGGGGGGGGGGGGGGGGGGTTGGGGGGGCAAATTTATTTTAGGCCATTTCTGCCCCCCCGGGGGACAGATCGGCCTATTTTTAGGCCGAACTGCCCCCGGGGGGGGGCAGAACACTCTAGGCGCCAGGGCAATTTTTTTTGTGTGTTTTTTTTTTGTTGTTTCTTTTTTTAGAGATGGGGAGCGACCCATCAGGCAAGGGTCGCTCCCCTGGGGGGGGCAAATTGTATTTAGACCATTTCTGCCCCCCTGGGGGCAGATTGGCCAATTTTAGGTCAATCTTCCCCCTAGGGGGCAGAAACCACTAGGCACCGGGGATTTGTTTTTTGGCGCCAATGTCACGCAGGGGGAGCGACCCCGTAGGCAAGGGTCGCTCCCGGGGGGGGGTATGGGGGTTGGGGGGGCAAATTTATTTTAGGCCATTTCTGCCCCCCCGGGGGACAGATCGGCCTATTATTAGGCCGAACTGCCCCCGGGGGGGGGGCAGAACACTCTAGGCGCCAGGGCAATTTTTTTTTTGTGTTTTTTTTTTTTGTTGTTTCTTTTTTTAGAGATGGGGAGCGACCCATCAGGCAAGGGTCGCTCCCCTGGGGGGGCAAATTGTATTTAGACCATTTCTGCCCCCCTGGGGGCAGATTGGCCAATTTTAGGTCAATCTGCCCCCAAGGGGGCAGAAACCACTAGGCACCGGGGATTTGTTTTTTAGCGCCAATGTCACGCAGGGGGAGCGACCCCGTAGGCAAGGGTCGCTCCCGGGGGGGGGGGGGGGGGCAAATTTATTTTAGGCCATTTCTGCCCCCCCGGGGGACAGATCGGCCTATTATTAGGCCGAACTGCCACCCGGGGGGGGCAGAACACTCTAGGCACCAGGGCAATTTTTTTTTTGTGTGTTTTTTTTTTTGTTGTTTCTTTTTTTAGAGATGGGGAGCGACCCATCAGGCAAGGGTCGCTCCCCTGGGGGGGCAAATTGTATTTAGACCATTTCTGCCCCCCTGGGGGCAGATTGGCACATTTTAGGTCAATCTGCCCCCAAGGGGGCAGAAACCACTAGGCACCGGGGATTTGTTTTTTGGCGCCAATGTCACGCAGGGGGAGCGACCCCGTAGGCAAGGGTCGCTCCCGGGGGGGTGGTGGGGGTTGGGGGGCAAATTTATTTTAGGCCATTTCTGCCCCCCCGGGGGACAGATCGGCCTATTATTAGGCCGAACTGCTCCCGGGGGGGGGGGGCAGAAACCTCTAGGCGCCAGGGGAATTTTTCTTTTTTTTCTTTTTTTTTTTTTTTTTTAGAGATGGGGAGCGACCCATCAGGCAAAAGTCGCTCCCCTGGGGGACAAATTGTATTTAGGCCATTTCTGCCCCCCTTGGGGGCAGATTGGCTGAGTTTAGGTCAACCTGCCCCCAAGGGGGCAGAAACCACTAGGCACCGGGGATTTGTTTTTTGGTGCCAATGTCACGCAGGAGGAGCGACCCCGTAGGCAAGGGTCGCTCCCGGCGGGGGAGGGTGGGGGTTGGGGGGGCAAATTTATTTTAGGGCATTTCTGCCCCCCCCCCCCCCCCCCCCGGCTGAGCTACAGGCCAAACACCACAGGTAGGCACCTTGCAAAAAACACCTCTGTTTTCTGTGAAAAAATATGTAGTGTCCACGTTGTGTTTTGGGCCATTTCCTTTTGTGGGCGCTAGGCCTACCCACAGAAGTGATGTACCATTTTTATCGAGAGACTTAGGGGAACGCTGGGTGGAAGGAAATTTGTGGCTCCTCTCAGATTCCAGAACTTTCTGTCACCGAAATGAGAGGAAAAAGTGTTTTTTGGGCCAAATTTTGATGTTTGCAAAGGATTCTGGGTAACATAACCTGGTCAGAGCCCCGCAAGTCACCCCATCTTGGATTCCCCTGGGTTTCTAGTTTTCAAAAATGCACTGGTTTGCTAGGTTTCCTCAGGTGTCGGCTGAGCTACAGGCCAAAATCCACAGGTAGGCACTGCTTTTTATAAAAAAATGTGATGTGTCCACGTTGTGTTTTGGGCCCTTTCCTTTCGTGGGCGCTAGCCCTACCCACACAAGTGAGGTATCATTTTTATCGGGAGACTTGGGGGAACGCTGGGTAGAAGGAAATTTGTGGCTCCTCTCAGATTCCAGAACTTTCTGCCACAGAAATGTGAGTAACATGTGTATTTTTAGCCAAATTTTGAGGTTTGCAAAGGATTCTGGGTAACAGAACCTGGTCCGAGCCCCGCAAGTCACCCCTCCTTGGATTCCCCTAGGTCTCTAGTTTTCAGAAATGCACAGGTTTGGTAGGTTTCCCTAGGTGCCGGCTGAGCTAGAGGCCAAAATCTACAGGTAGGCACTTCGCAAAAAACACCTGTGTTTTTTTCCAAAATTTAGGATGTGTCCACGTTGCGCTTTGGGGTGTTTCCTGTCGCCGGCGCTAGGCCTACCCACGCAAGTGAGGTATCATTTTTATCGGGAGACTTGGGGGAACGCTGGGTGGAAGGAAATTTGTAGCTCCTCTCAGATTCCAGAACTTTCTGCCACAGAAATGTGAGGAACATGTGTTTTTTTAGCCAAATTTTGAGGTTTGCAAAGGATTCTGGGTAACAGAACCTGGTCCGAGCCCCGCAAGTCACCCCTCCTTGGATTCCCCTAGGTCTCTAGTTTTCAGAAATGCACAGGTTTGGTAGGTTTCCCTAGGTGGCGGCTGAGCTAGAGGCCAAAATCTACAGGTAGTCACTTTGCTAAAAACAGCTCTGTTTTCTGTGATATGTCCACGTTGTGTTTTGGGGCATATCCTGTCGCGGGCGCTAGGCCTACCCACACAAGTGAGGTATCATTTTTATCGGGAGACGTGGGGGAACGCTGGGTGGAAGGAAATTTGTGGCTCCTCTCAGATTCCAGAACTTTCTGCCACAGAAATGTGAGGAACATGTGTTTTTTTAGCCAAATTTTGAGGTTTGCAAAGGATTCTGGGTAACAGAACCTGGTCCGAGCCCCGCAAGTCACCCCTCCTTGGATTCCCCTAGGTCTCTAGTTTTCAGAAATGCACAGGTTTGGTAGGTTTCCCTAGGTGGCGGCTGAGCTAGAGGCCAAAATCTACAGGTAGTCACTTTGCTAAAAACAGCTCTGTTTTCTGTGATATGTCCACGTTGTGTTTTGGGGCATATCCTGTCGCGGGCGCTAGGCCTACCCACACAAGTGAGGTATCATTTTTATCGGGAGACATGGGGGAACGCTGGGTGGAAGGAAATTTGTGGCTCCTCTCAGATTCCAGAACTTTCTGCCACAGAAATGTGAGGAACATGTGTTTTTTTAGCCAAATTTTGAGGTTTGCAAAGGATTCTGGGTAACAGAACCTGGTCCGAGCCCCGCAAGTCACCCCTCCTTGGATTCCCCTAGGTCTCTAGTTTTCAGAAATGCACGGGTTTGGTAGGTTTCCCCAGGTGGCGGCTGAGCTAGAGGCCAAAATCTACAGGTAGTCACTTTGCTAAAAACAGCTCTGTTTTCTGTGATATGTCCACGTTGTGTTTTGGGGCATATCCTGTCGCGGGCGCTAGGCCTACCCACACAAGTGAGGTATCATTTTTATCGGGAGACGTGGGGGAACGCTGGGTGGAAGGAAATTTGTGGCTCCTCTCAGATTCCAGAACTTTCTGCCACAGAAATGTGAGGAACATGTGTTTTTTTAGCGAAATTTTGAGGTTTGCAAAGGATTCTGGGTAACAGAACCTGGTCCGAGCCCCGCAAGTCACCCCTCCTTGGATTCCCCTAGGTCTCTAGTTTTCAGAAATGCACAGGTTTGGTAGGTTTCCCTAGGTGGCGGCTGAGCTAGAGGCCAAAATCTACAGGTAGTCACTTTGCTAAAAACAGCTCTGTTTTCTGTGATATGTCCACGTTGTGTTTTGGGGCATATCCTGTCGCGGGCGCTAGGCCTACCCACACAAGTGAGGTATCATTTTTATCGGGAGACGTTGGGGAACGCTGGGTAGAAGGAAATTTGTGGCTCCTCTCAGATTCCAGAACTTTCTGCCACAGAAATGTGAGGAACATGTGTTTTTTAGCCAAATTTTGAGGTTTGCAAAGGATTCTGGGTAACAGAACCTGGTCCGAGCCCCGCAAGTCACCCCTCCTTGGATTCCCCTAGGTCTCTAGTTTTCAGAAATGCACAGGTTTGGTAGGTTTCCCTAGGTGGCGGCTGAGCTAGAGGCCAAAATCTACAGGTAGTCACTTTGCTAAAAACAGCTCTGTTTTCTGTGATATGTCCACGTTGTGTTTTGGGGCATATCCTGTCGCGGGCGCTAGGCCTACCCACACAAGTGAGGTATCATTTTTATCGGGAGACGTGGGGGAACGCTGGGTGGAAGGAAATTTGTGGCTCCTCTCAGATTCCAGAACTTTCTGCCACAGAAATGTGAGGAACATGTGTTTTTTTAGCCAAATTTTGAGATTTGCAAAGGATTCTGGGTAACAGAACCTGGTCCGAGCCCCGCAAGTCACCCCTCCTTGGATTCCCCTAGGTCTCTAGTTTTCAGAAATGCACAGGTTTGGTAGGTTTCCCTAGGTGGCGGCTGAGCTAGAGGCCAAAATCTACAGGTAGTCACTTTGCTAAAAACAGCTCTGTTTTCTGTGATATGTCCACGTTGTGTTTTGGGGCATATCCTGTCGCGGGCGCTAGGCCTACCCACACAAGTGAGGTATCATTTTTATCGGGAGACATGGGGGAACGCTGGGTGGAAGGAAATTTGTGGCTCCTCTCAGATTCCAGAACTTTCTGCCACAGAAATGTGAGGAACATGTGTTTTTTTAGCCAAATTTTGAGGTTTGCAAAGGATTCTGGGTAACAGAACCTGGTCCGAGCCCCGCAAGTCACCCCTCCTTGGATTCCCCTAGGTCTCTAGTTTTCAGAAATGCACAGGTTTGGTAGGTTTCCCTAGGTGGCGGCTGAGCTAGAGGCCAAAATCTACAGGTAGTCACTTTGCTAAAAACAGCTCTGTTTTCTGTGATATGTCCACGTTGTGTTTTGGGGCATATCCTGTCGCGGGCGCTAGGCCTACCCACACAAGTGAGGTATCATTTTTATCGGGAGACGTGGGGGAACGCTGGGTGGAAGGAAATTTGTGGCTCCTCTCAGATTCCAGAACTTTCTGCCACAGAAATGTGAGGAACATGTGTTTTTTTAGCGAAATTTTGAGGTTTGCAAAGGATTCTGGGTAACAGAACCTGGTCCGAGCCCCGCAAGTCACCCCTCCTTGGATTCCCCTAGGTCTCTAGTTTTCAGAAATGCACAGGTTTCCCTAGGTGGCGGCTGAGCTAGAGGCCAAAATCTACAGGTAGTCACTTTGCTAAAAACAGCTCTGTTTTCTGTGATGTGTCCATGTTGTGTTTTGGGGCATATCCTGTCGCGGGTGCTAGGCCTACCCACACAAGTGAGGTACCATTTTTATCGGGAGACTTGGGGGAACATAGATTAGCAAAACAAGTACTATTGCCCCTTGTCTTTCTCTACATTTTTTCCTTCCAAATATAGGAGTGTGTGTAAAAAAGACATCTATTTGAGAAATTCCCTGTAATTCACGTGCTACTATGGTCACCCCGGAATTCAGAGATGTGCAAATAACCACTGCTCCTCAACACCTTATCTTGTGCCCTTTTTGGAAATGCAAAGGTTTTCTTGATAGCAATTTTTTACTCCTTATATTTCAGCAAATGAATTGCTGTATACCCGGTATAGAATGAAAACGCACTGCAGGGTGCAGCTCATTTATTGGCTCTGGGTTCCTCGGGTTCTTGATGAACCTACAAGCCCTATATATCCCCGCAACCAGAGGAGTCCAGCAGACGTAACGGTATATTGCTTTCGATAATCTGACATTGCAGGGAAAAGTTACAGAGTAAAACGTTGTGAAAAATTGATGGTTTTTTCACCTCAATTTCAATATTTTTCTTTTTCAGCTGTTATTTTCTGTAGGAAACCCTTGTAGGATCTACACAAATGACCCCTTGCTGAATTCAGAATTTTGTCTACTTTTCAGAAATGTTTAGGTTTCTGGGATCCAGCATTGGTTTCATGACCATTCCTGTCACTGACTGGAAGGAGGCTGAAAGCACAAAAAATTGCACAAATGGGGTATGCCCCAGTAAAATGCCAAAATTGTGTTGAAAAATTGGGTTTTCTGATTCAAGTCTGCCTGTTCCTGAAAGCTGGGAAGCTGCTGAGTTTAGCACCGCAAACCCTTTGTTGATGCCATTTTCAGGGGAAAAACCACAAGCCTTCTTCTGCAGCCACTTTTTCCAATTTTTTTGAAAAAAACGAAATTTTCACTGTATTTTGGCCAATTTCTTGGCCTCCTTCAAGGGAACCCACAAAGTCTGGGTACCTCTAGAATCCCTAGGATGTTGGAAAAAAAGGACGCAAATTTGGCTTGGTTAGCTTATGTGGACAAAAAGTTATGAGGGCCTAAGCGCGAACTGCCCCAAATAGGCAAAAAAAGGCCCGGCACAGGAGGGGGAAAAGGCCTGGCAGCGAAGGGGTTAACCTGCATGCAGCCTATTGGCTAAGAATGCTCCATTGTTTTTCAATGTAGTTTTTTCTCTTTTTTTCTCTAGTGATTACTACTGCTTATTTCCCTAAGCCCAGTTTTGGGGGCTTGGGTAGATATTTATTCTCCATTGTAATTTTATAATGAAAAAAAACAACAAAAAAACTTCATAGAAATAAAGCATTTTAGCCTGTTTATGATTATAGCCTGCATTGCTGTTTTACACAAGTATATATGAGTTTAGTATGAAAGATATGTCTACTAAAAATGCTATATATATATTTTTGTGTGCATATTTCATACTTTATATGTGTGTATTTTTTATATGCTCCGGGGTCCCCGCACAAGGGCGGGAATATTCAATGTTTATGACTTTGATGAGGATACCCCTGGAAGAAAACTAGGATTTACAGGTAAGTAACTTATCCATACTCCACCCAATAAAATTAGCATAAAAGAAGGAATGGAGCTGCAAGATTTTTGTTGCTATTATTAGGTGGAAAGAAGTTTGAAGATTGAAATAAGTCATTTGCACACTTTAACATATTGTTTACTCCCATACAGTTTGCCAAAGATACTATCTCTTCATTACCAGAAGCCTTTGCTGAACTCTGAGAACGACCCCACATGACGAGACCAAACCAGAAAGGGACATTGCAGAAGAAGTCTTAATTTCTTCTCTCGCATCCCATTCCCTCCCCACCCCACCACACCCAGTAAATTGACTGATTCCCATGCTACTTTTATATGTTGGGTCAGTTAACCTTGGAGTGAAGTTGGGACCTGACTCACTGACCTCATAATGCCCCCGTGAGATCACACTACTAAAAGATTAGTGCTCGGCACCTTGACATTGTGCGAGTTGTTTAAAATTAGCATGTTTGTGTACAGCCAGTGAGGCTCCCTGGTGTGTGGTGTGATATGAAATCTGTAAAGGAGGCTGTCTGGCTGATAAGGTCTGGATGGTTTGTAGTTTTCTAATTAGTTGCTTGGTGATCCTGACTTAGAGGATGTCCCTGTAGACCAATTGCTGGTGAATACAGAATCAGTAACAGTTTTTCTAGTATTGCTTAAGCACTGTTTGAAGATCTTCCTCAGCATCTTCAGGGTGTGGAAGCTGGATGCAATGACTGACTTGTGTGATTACATCCAGCTTGTGATTGATTCTCAGGTTCCTGGTGGGGGTGCTGTATGTGCATGGGGTCAGAGTTTGGCCACCCACCAGTTGGAGACCCATGGTGAGATTTTTTTGCCAAAGATCACTACTTCTGTTTGTCGGCATTAAGCTTGAAACATTTGGCTTTCATCCATTTAGTGACTTCTGTCATACTGGCAGTGAACTTGTTTCTTGTGATGGAGGGGGGAAGCTATCGAAAGGGGAGAAAGTTGTCATCTGCATAGAAATAAGTTGATGTGTGCACGGATGACAATGGCTAGAGGGATAATGTATGCACTAAGAGGGTAGGGCTGAGCAGTGAAGGTTCAGGCACTCTACAGTTTTAGTTTGAGCTTCTGAGGATTAAGGTGCCATGCTGACTGCTTGTATTTTAGCTGTTCTACTTTATCACAAATCTGCACAAAATTTAGCTTAATCGTGATTAATCCAGGATTCTGAAAATCCTTCAAGGATGGGCAGAGCTAAACGGAGAACCAGCCAAGGTTCTGTACAGGCAGTGCAGAAGAGAGCCAACTCCAGATGGTTCGGATTTTGCATAAAAATGTGCTACGCATTGGCTAACCAGCAACCCCCTGAGGGCATGTGTGCTCATTCTACCCGAACTAAAGCTGCAACTACTGCTTTAGCATGTGGAGTTTCAGTCCTGGACATCACCAGGCAGCAATGTGGGCTTCTCTGCATACTTTTACCAAACACTACTGCCTGGATAGTCAGGCCCGTAGGGATGGGCACTTTCTCTGTTCGGTCCTGCAGGACTTTATAGTTTGGACTTGGTTTGCTGACCCACCTCCGTGGATCGTATTGTTTGGGTATCTATTGAAAGGTAAGGAATCTGCACCTAGAAGTCTGTAGCAGATGAACAAGTTAATTACCTCTGGCAATGCCTTACATGGTAGAGACAATATCTAGCTGCAGATTCCTTAATGACCCACCCATCCTCCTGGCTCTGCAAACTGATTCGTACAGTCCAAGCCTTGAGGGTGCCAGAGTCTTTAAGAAGGAAAACAATTGCTGTGCCATCTTAACAGCTGCACACAAGTTATTACAAGCAGAAGGGGTAAAACACTACCAGGGAAATAAAGCATGATTGACATTGTAAGAATGAAGAGACATCATCCCCTTTTGCTTATGGTGACTTCAAGATTGGGATAGCGGAAGTGAAAAAAAAAAAAAAAAAAGGAAGTGGGGGGACTAACCAAGTGGGGCAGTATACAAGTGACATCATAGCAAATGACATCACAGCTTGTTGTTTCCGGTGCTGAAAGGGGTTTTATCACACGTTTGTGTTAGCACTGCACTAAGCAAGCGGCAATACAAAGATTAAGGGCATGTAAGCCAATAATACATTGTTTTTTCGTGTGCTATTGTGGACTCGAAATTCAAATAAGATACATAACACTTAGAAAGTATCTGTCACAAAGTAAAATGACTGTGCCATTGTTCACTTAAAGGATTAAAAGGTTGAAGGCCAGATGTAACATTGTATTAGTTGGCAAAATTGGTCACAAATTATACATCGACTTTTTGCCACCAGTATCTGATTTTGTAAACTAACCCACATACTATTAGGTTAAATTGCAAAAACTCAATTTGCACAGCAGAAGAGCTGCCTAATGAATTCTAAAAGGACATGCCGCAATTCGTGATCCTCAGGGACAGCTTGCCACCATCCTGATGTTTGCACTTTCAAATGCATTCCCATAAAGAATATGGCACTGATTTAAAGAGAAACGTTTTACTTGTTGTTTCTGGTGCGGAGCACCAGCACTTATTTTTAAAGGCTGATGCTTAATTTTCTCACTCAGGTATTTACTGCGAGTAAAAGACACATATGGGAAAGATGGAGGAAGAGAAAAAACAAAAAAGCGTCACAATGGGAGAAAACAGAAATCTGCAAGAGTGAGCTGAAGGGCCAGGGACTGGCTTTAAATGGGTTGAAGAGGCCCTAGATGGCTTCAATATTATGTTGCCTTGGTATTCTGTGTTTGCACTTTTAATTGCAGCACCCGCATGTTTAAGAGGGCTTTGGGCACCGGCACCTTTTTTATTTACAAATTATGCACTGGAGAAATGCCCTCAGTGACAAAATAAACATTTTATACAGCAAGCATCACCCCAGCCAGCCAGCCAGCTGATAAGCATGATTTATTGCCCTGAATGCAGCCTGGTGCCATGTAGCCAGACAAAGCTAATTAAACTCTGTGACCTGCTATAACTCCTGAAAAAGCACAAACCTTATTCATCGGGATTTCTCCGCTGGATGCTGCTTGTCCTGCTGCTGCAAAGACAGGCAGTTAAAAGTGCGTGCTTTGTAAACGTGTGTGCGCGTGGTGGGAAAAGACATTGTGCGCGCAACTTAAAAGGAACATTGGTCCCAGGGGCTTATAGGAGCCTCAAGAGTGTGGGTGTGGGTGTGGGGGAGGGGGGGGGTGTTCCAGTGTTTCCTCCTGCTTTATTTCTTTTTAATATGTGCATGCTTCTGTGACATGGCCCACCTGGGGGCTTTTTTTTTTTTTTTTTAAACAAGCGCTGTGCCTGCACTTTAAAAAAAGAAATGAATAAATTGCAGATGTGCAGAAAAAAAAACTAACTTTTTTGGGGCTTGACGGGGGTCCTATGGGCACCCCAGGTCCAAGGTTAGGGGGGGGGGGGAGGAGGCCAGGGTATTTCTACCATTCCTCCATTTCTTTGCCAAGGATGTGTGTTGTGCGCCACTGACTGCCTAATGGGGTGTTGGCTGCAGGGCCTGGTCAGTGTTTGGTGCATAGTTGGGTACGTATACAGGGTAGACCTCAAGGCCTAGCCACAAGTCAGGCCCTCTGGCCTACCCCTGGTTGTGCATGGTGCTGGGTTTGGTGTTTATAAGGGATGGGCTGCAGGCCTAGCCACAGGCCAGGTCTTGCCGTGGCCAGCGGTGGTTAGATTAATATAAAGTTCGTAAATTTACTTAATGTTTAAAAAAAACATAGAAATTCACTGAGGTTACAGGGACTTTATAGTTGGGGAATGGACTTGAAAAAACATAAAAATAAACTTAAAAATCAAAGGTTACAGGGATGTTAGAGCTCACGTTTCACTCGCACAAAACCATAGAAATTCAGCAGTTAGTTAGCTCAAGTAACTATAACTCATACCCTAAGGTTACTATAACTTGCGCCCTCGCCATGCGCTAATTACCCTGTAAATTACGGCACTCATGACATCTTTGATAACATTATTGATAATATCAATGTAATAGTTGCAGTAAAATTGAGGAGAAAACTGAATGGCAGGGGCGCAAGCTATAGTTAATTGAGCTAATTATAGCAATAATTGCTACATTTCTGTGGTTTTGTGCCAGTAAAAAGCAAACCTTTCTAGAAACATCCTGTAACCTTTTTTTGTTTTTTTTCAGGTGAATTTCTATATTTTTTTTTAAATTCTGTTTCCTGACTAAACATCCCTGTAAACTTAGTTTTTTCCAGTGAATGAATATATATATGAATATATATATATATATATATATACACACATACATACACACACACAAACACCATCAAGTGATGCACCATGGGCAAATCTGACGCTAAGCAAGCTCAGCTAATGTTTATGCTCGGAAAGGCTCCAGACCCCTCCCCCAAACTCTTATGGGGACAGGATGTGCTGATGCCTCCATCTTATCAGGGGATGTTTGGGCACTGTTACTGAAGATTAAATTTAGTCTTGCATCCATTTATTTAAAGATTACCCCCTTAACCCAAAGAATTGATGACATGAATGCATGCCTGGACAAACATACTCATCTCACCTTGGTGGAACAGAGCGTCTGATTTGGAGGATGATCATTCACAACAAGCTAACATAGTAAAAAATCTACAAGTGGAATTCCTCCGTATGAAGCTGAAAAATTAGGACTTGGAGGCCCGCTTACAGAGAAGTAATATCTGAGTTGTTGGCATCTTAGAGACTACAGTAATGGGCTGCAATGAGGACTACATTGAAAAACTTATCCTGTCCCTCTTCGGTGCGGACAATTTTTCCAAGATGTTAGCTATTGAGAGGGACCACAGATCTCTTGCCCCAAAACAAATACCAGGAACACCTCCGCAGATTATAATCACAACATTTCTCAACTATCTTTATCGTGCCAAGCTTTTAAGAATGCCTGAGGAGCAAAGTACATTCAATATGAAGGGATGGCCATTTAATTCTTCCCAGACTTTACACATTCTGCCCATTTAAAAAAAAAAAAAAAAAAAACTAAATAAATCCTTCCTGTTAAGAAAAAGCTTTATGAGCTTGTCATGAAGTATTCAATGCTGTATCAAGCATATCTTCGCTGGGAGATTGGGTTCTTGCGGAGGGGAGGGGTCAGGAGGGTAGCTTCCATACAGCCACAATATTGTGCTTATTGGTTGCTGTGGTATTGTTATAGTATGGCTATAACTGGTAGATGTACCACCAAGCCCCGTCCCCTGTGGTTAGGCACATGGAATGTTCAAGGGTTGAAAAATCCTCGAAAGTGTTGACAGGTATTGGCATACATGACTAGACAAGCAGTAGACATTGTGTTGCAAAAAGCGCATCTTCCACCTGACCCCAAGTACTGGCTCTCCCCTCTCACATGGGGCTTGCATGGATATTTTTCCTTCTACTCCTCCGATTCTTGGGGTGTGGCAATACTTATTAACATATCAATAGAGTTTTACACATCCTTTCAATTGTTTATCCGGAGGGGTGTTTTATTTTTCTGCAGGTCCTGTTTAGTTGCTTACACATTACCTTGATAAATATGCAAAGCTCTAATATTAATCTGCATTTTTTCCAAACGGTTATCCAATACTGTGCATATATGGACTCTCACAAAACAAATCGTGCTGGAGACCATAACCTTGTCCTTGGTGTAGAGGAACTGCACTGGCCTGAAAGAAAGGAGGCAGATGACTGACCAAGTGACACTATTGGCTATCATGTAGCAATATGATCTTGTGGATTTGTGGAGGTCCAGATATCCTTATACCCAATGGTACACTTTTTTTCTCTTCTCTCCGTGACGACTCCTCCCTCATTGATTTCACATTTACTTCCCCAGACGTACAGGGTTGGCTTCTAGGAATCAAAAATCTCTGAATAGTGCTTTCTGATCATTCTCCAATGATCCTATCCCAGCCAACTACCTGGGGCCAAATTGTCTGCAGGGACTCCAGCCTAAAAATCTTTTGAGCAGTCTTTAAATAGGAGATTTGCCAGGCCATTCAATCCGATCTGGAAGTCAAAGGCTCTCTAGCCTCTTCTGCGACCTTGTGGGAAGGATTTGTGTTGAGTGTATGGATAATGAGTGCGGCATACTCTAGTCCCTACGATCCTGACTGACTAGCCTAGAGCAAGACTTTGAGTCCCTGGAGCGTTAGTATGATATTATTAATAAGTCATCATACTCTAGTCCTATGCATGTTAAACTGACTGAATTTCTGGAAGAGGTGGAGAGGAAATTGAAATTCCTGAGTTAATGGAGGATGGCTAGGAAATACAGGGAGGGAGTTGATTGGGCCATACCTTAACCTCACTAAAACCCAAATGCTCCTGAGGTCAGTGTTGATCATGATCTTGCCAACATCCTCACAGCCTTTACTAATTTTATTTGACCCTCAATACATCCACAACAGTAGTCCCAACACCAGAGATACACCAGTATTTTAATACAGCAAAATTGACTTGTTTGACAGTGCTATGCGCTTTCAGTTATGCCAACCACTCATGGCAGAATAACTTAATTTAGTGAGTAAGCAACTTCAGAATGGGAGTTCATCTGGCAGTGATGAATTTAGAGTTGAATTCTATAAGGCTTATGATGAGTAATGACCTACGCTCTTACTATAAGTCTATGAAGAGGTGCTTAGACTTGGTAAACCTCCATATTTCATAAGAGAAGCCATCGTAATAACACTGGTTAAACCTGTTAAATTCCCTAACAATTGTGACTCTTATCACCGACTGTCACTTACAAATGTGGAGAGTAAGATCCTGACAAAGGTACTAGGAAACTGTCTGTTGACCATACTGTCCCATTTGGTCTACCCAGACCAATCTGATTTTATACCAGAGAGGTCCACATCAGATAATGTACACCTTATTTTCACTTGTCCATCAAATAGACCCGAATTTACCAGTGGTAGCTACCTTCTTTGATGCAACTAAAGCATTCGCAGGGATGTGGAATTCCTATCGCCCGACGCCCGGGACATCTTGTTTGGGGTCAAGGGCAACAAGTTTTTATGTTTACTTTGTCCTTGGGACAAGTAGGCCCAACCCCCTGCAGCACAAACCCTTTGGCTGCCTGTTTACAGAGAGTTGAACTCTCTGCAGTTGAGGTAATGTGTTTCCAAAGGATAATGCTGTTCGAACTTGTATTTCTGATGGATACAACTACCTGTGGATTCCTCACCTCATGAATACTCCCATGGCGCCAGCATTCGACGGAAATCTTCTTACTAGTCTCTGCACGTCGACGAGGACGTCACTGTCGCCTACGCGACGCCGTCTGACGTCATACAGGCAATAAGAGGTCCTCGACGACGTGCGGACGTCAGTTCCCTTTTTTCCGTGCATTCGAAACGGTTATCTTCGAGGGAGCAACTGTTACTCTTGCGGTTACAGTGTATATCTTGCTGCGTACTCTTTCTCTGTGGAAATAATGTCGCAGAGAAAGTCTGGATTTAAGCCTTGTCGTGAGTGTGGAGGCAAGATGTCGGTGACGGATCCTCATTCCGATTGCCTTTGGTGTTTGAGCTCCGACCACGACGTCTCGACTTGTGATTCATGTCAGCACATGAATCCGAAGGCCCTTAAAGAACGTGAGGCGAAGCTGTTTATGGCCAAGTCAAAGGAGAAGCATCACAAGAAGTCTTCTCCAAGACATCGGCGTCATCGAGACTCCCGGCGCCGTAGAGAATCTCGGCGTCATTCAAGGGAGGCTCGTTCCAGGTCTCCGGATCGGCGCCGAAAGACATGGGAGGTCAGCCCCACGGTGACGCCGCATCCTTCGACGCCGTTGCCCTCTCCGGCGTCACCAACTTCGCCTGGACAGGCGTCGGTGATTGAGGTATTGGAGCCTCAAGTGTTTTCTCCGGCGCAGACGCCGAGGCCGGCGTCGGGGTCGCCTCCGAGACAGGCACCCCAGTATCCGGCTTTTCCCACCCCTGGAGCCGATAGTTCTGCATTCTTGAATGCGATGTATGCCATCTTCCAACAGATGGCTCCAGGGGGTGCTCCGGCTGGGCCTTTGGCCTTTTCTTTGGGTGATCCTGCGCCTCTTCGGCCGGCACCCTTTATGCCCTTTCTCCCGTTTGGGAACGTGGGCTCGGCGCCAGTGTCGGCGCCGGTGGCCGCTCCGGTGGCTTCGGAGGGATTGGCCCCAGGGATTTCCATCCCGTCGACGTCGAGATTTCAGCCTGTGACTCCGGTGGGTCCATCTGTTTCAGCTGCTCTTCAGTCGGCGCCGAAGTTACCTGTGGCGCCGGATGCGGCGTCGGTGGCTTCGGAAGATCGGCGCCGATCTCCGACTTCGGCGGAGGCATTGTCGACTCCGCGGATTGAGCAACGACTGCATTCAAGGAGGCGTGCTCTCCGGGTACTAGAAGAGCAGGCGTACCAACGAGCCCTAGAGGAAGGAGAGCTAGAGGACTCGGGTGATGGGCTGCGTGGACTGGAGTCGGCCAGTGGGCTGGACACTTCCCCTGAGTGGGACCTTTCGTCCCCGGGGGAATATACTGAGGAAGCTGCTTCCTTTCATACAGTGGTACGGAAGGCAGCTAGTTTTTTGGACCTGCCTTTGCCGGTGGTGGAGGCGAAACAAAACCTTTTGACGGAGGTGTTGCATCCGGCCTCAGCCGCGGCGGAGCCTCTGTTACCTTTTAATGAAACTCTGCTGGATCCGGTTTTAGAGGTGTGGAAGAGGCCGGCATCTTCCCCAGCAGTTCACAGAGCCGTGGCCAGGAGGTATCGGACGGCTCCAACTGATCCTGGTTTCCTATCTAGGCACCCTACGCCGGAGAGCTTGGTAGTGCAGGCCTCCTGTTCATCCAAGTCAGCGCCTGGTTCTTTCCCGACGGTGCCTGGGGACAGAGACTCAAAAAAGCTAGAGGCGCAGTCGAAGAAGATTTTTTCGTCCTGCAGTCTGGCGTTAAAAGCCACTAATGCGACCTGTATCCTGGGGAGGTATATTCATGCTCTGATGGATGACATCTCCTCTTCGTCTACAGAGCTTCCCCAGGGTCTTTTGGATCTTGTCTCTGATGCCCAGGCTGCTGCGACCCAAATTATCCAGACGGGACTGGATACCACCGACTCGGTAGCCAGAGCAATGGGCACAACTGTGGTGGAAAGGAGACAGGCCTGGCTCCGTAACTCGGGCTTTTCGGCAGATGTACAGTCCACATTGTTGGATCTCCCGTTTGATGGGGACAAACTGTTTGGGGCTAAGGCTGATTCGGCCTTGGAACGTTTTAAGGAGAGCAGGGCCACGGCTAAGTCGTTGGGACTCCAAGCTCCTTCTTCCACGGCCTCTTCCAGATTCTTCAGGAGGTTTCGTGGATTTGGGCGTGGCTCTTCCTCCTCTAACTTTCGGGGAAGATATCAGCAACCTGCCTCTTCCCATCCCTATAGATCTTTTAGGGGGAGGGGTAGGGTCCGCACCAGGGGAGCCTCTCAGCAGCACTCTGCCTCTTCCTCATCCTCTGGCGGGGTGCAGCAGGGGAAGCAGCCTTAGGCTTCCACCATTTCCCACTCACTCCTCTCCTGTAGGGGGAAGATTACAGCATTTTCTCACCAAATGGGAGACTGTTACGTCGGACACTTGGGTTCTCAGTGTTGTGGGAAAAGGCTACACCCTTCCCTTTCGGGAGTTTCCGCCCCTCATCCCGCCCCGCCCTTCGTATTGTTCACAAGAACACCTCCTGTTGCTAGAACAGGAGGTAGAAGTCCTCCTTTTAAAGGGCGCGGTGGAGTTGGTCCCGGAGCAGGAAAGGGGTCAAGGAGTTTACTCAAGGTATTTCCTGATTCCCAAGAAGGATGGTCGTTTGAGACCAATTCTGGACCTGAGGATCTTGAATTGGTTCCTCAAGCAGGAAAAGTTCAAGATGCTGACCCTAGCACAGGTGCTTTTGGCGTTGAACATGGAAGACTGGATGGTGTCTGTCGACTTGCAGGATGCTTACTTTCATATCCCGATACTCAAGTCACACAGGAAGTATCTCCGGTTTGTGGTGGGATCGCAACACTACCAGTTTGCGGTCCTTCCGTTTGGTCTTACTTCAGCACCTCGAGTCTTCACGAAGGTGATGTCGGTGGTTGCGGCAGAGCTCAGAAGGAAGGGGATAGCAGTATTCCCTTACTTGGACGATTGGTTGATCAAAGCCAAGTCCCCGGAGCTTGTGTTGCGTCATCTGCAGTCAACAACCCAGTTGTTGTTCGACCTGGGCTTTTCGGTGAACGAGCCCAAATCTCACCTAGAGCCCTCTCAGCGCCTCCTGTTCATAGGGGCAGTACTGGATACAACATTGGGTTGGGCCTTTCCTCCGCCTCAGCGGATTCAAGATATTCAGGATTTGGTTCCAATGTTTCGAAATGGAGCGGTAGTTCCAGTCCTCAAGGTCCTTCGTCTGCTCGGTCTTTTTGCCTCCTGCATTCTGTTGGTCACGCATGCTCGCTGGCACATGAGGGCTCTTCAGTGGTGCCTCCGAAGGCAGTGGTCTCAACACAGAGGGGATCTAGAGGGTACTGTCAAGATCTCCAGAGATGCTGCTGTGGATTTGAAGTGGTGGATTGCAAGCAACAATCTTTCACAAGGAAAGCCGTTCCAGCAGTCGCCACCAGTGGCCACAGTCATAACGGATGCTTCCACTCTAGGGTGGGGAGCTCATCTGGGGGATCTGGAGATCAAAGGTCTTTGGTCTCCAGAGGAACAGATGTTTCACATCAATCTGTTAGAGTTACGGGCTGTACGTCTGGCTCTCAAGGCCTTCCTCCCTTCCCTTCGTGGTCAGTCGGTACAGGTCCTGACGGACAATACTACCACGATGTGGTACATAAACAAGCAGGGAGGAGTGGGGTCGTACCTTCTCTGCAGAGAAGCTCTTCGACTATGGTCCTGGGCAAAGGACCATCGGATTTGCTTGATAGCAAACCATCTGGCCGGAGTTTTGAACGTGCGTGCGGACAGTCTCAGTCGCCACTTCTCGGCAGACCACGAGTGGCGTCTCCATCCAGATCAAGTCCGGTTAATCTTCCAGAAGTGGGGGTTTCCTCGGGTAGATCTGTTCGCCACTCGAGAGAACGCGCATTGTCCATTGTTCTGCAGCCTTCAGTATCCGATGCAGGAAGCGTTGGGGGACGCGTTTCAAATGACCTGGTGCGGCCAGTTGCTTTACGCGTTTCCTCCCATACCCTTGATTCCTCGAGTATTGAGGAAGATTCGCCAAGACCGGGCTCTAGTAATCTTAATAGCTCCGGATTGGCCAAGGAGGGTGTGGTACTCCGACCTTCTCCAACTCTCAACGTGCCCGCCGCTCCGTCTCCCTTTCAGGGCAGACCTCCTCTCACAGTCGCAGGGGCAGGTTCTACACCCCAACCTCCAGAGTCTGCACCTACAGGCCTGGAGATTGAACGGGGCAACCTGAGTTCCTTCTCTCTCCCGCCTGAGGTAGTGGATGTTATATTAGCGGCCAGGCGACACTCCACTAAATCTATCTACGCTAATAGGTGGTCTAAATTTGTTGCGTGGTGTGGAGAGAGGCAGATTGATCCTTTACATGCTCATCTATCGGACGTTTTGTCTTTTGCTCTATCTCTGGCGCAGAAAGGTTGTGCAGTGGCTACCATTAAAGGTTATTTATCGGCCTTGTCAGCCTTCATATGTCTTCCAGACCAACCATCTTTATTTAAATCCCCTATTGTTATCAGATTCTTGAAAGGTCTTCTAAATCAATATCCTCCAAAGCCATTCGTTATGCCGCAATGGGATTTGTCCTTAGTCCTGACTTTCCTTATGGGGTCCCCTTTTGAACCTATGCATTCTTGCCCCTTGAGGTATTTGGTTTTAAAAACAGTCTTCCTGATAGCTATAACATCAGCAAGGAGAGTGAGTGAGTTGCAGGCCTTATCAGTAAAACCCCCTTATACAACTTTTTATGGGGATAAGGTGGTGTTGAGGACCAAGGCTGCTTTCCTCCCGAAGGTTGTTTCACCCTTCCATTTGGCTCAGGCAATTACTTTGTCCACGTTCTATCCTCCGCCTCATCCTTCCAAAGAGGAAGAAAGACTGCACCGTCTGGACCCAAAGAGAGCGTTGAGCTTCTTTATCGATAGAACAAGGGATTTCAGGCTGGAGGATCAGCTGTTTATTGGATACGTGGGCAAGAGGAGAGGAAAGGCAGTCCACAAGAGAACACTATCCAGGTGGGTTGTTCTTTGCATTAAAATATGTTACTCTTTGGCAAAGAAGGATCCTCCTGAGGGCATTAGAGCTCATTCCACCAGAGCTAAGTCGGCCACTTCGGCCTTAGCCAGAGGTGTTCCTGTGGTCGACATCTGCAAGGCCGCAACTTGGTCGTCCCTTCACACTTTTGCAAAACATTACTGTTTAGATTCTGAGGTTAGAAGGGACGGCCATTTTGCACGGTCAGTGCTGCAGGATTTCTTGGTTTGACCATTTAGGCACCCACCGCCGGGCGTGGTACTGCTTTGGGACTCTATTCATGAGGTGAGGAATCCACAGGTAGTTGTATCCATCAGAAGAACGAGTTACTTACCTTCGGTAACGACTTTTCTGGTGGATACATTAGCTACCTGTGGATTCCTCACGGTCCCACCCGCCTCCCCGTTGCCTTTATGGTCTTGCCAAGTAATCCTTGAGTGCGCTCCTCTTGGTCTTTGAGGGTGCAATAGATGTATATATATAATATATTTATATATATATAGGTATATGTGTATATATCTTTATGTATATACTTGGTGTGTGTATATATTTTAAAAGAGAGAGTTTTATATATATATATATATATATATATATATGTACATAAAAAGATTTAGTTATTCATACAATGTGGTGTATTTTTACAATATAATGGATGTTGCTTTGTTCTTTCCTTGCATTGCCTGGTTGTTCTCATGCACGTAAAAAATGATTGGTACTGACGTCCGCACGTCGTCGAGGACCTCTTATTGCCTGTATGACGTCGTAGGCGACAGTGACGTCCTCGTCGACGTGCAGAGACTAGTACGAAGATTTCCGTCGAATGCTGGCGCCATGGGAGTATTCATGAGGTGAGGAATCCACAGGTAGCTAATGTTTCCTCCAGAAAAGTCGTTACCGAAGGTAAGTAACTCGTTCTTATGGTTCATTATTTGAAAGCCTTCATTATTAGGGTGCGTGCTGTAAATAAATGTTTTAAGGTCACACTTCACTACTGACGTTGGTTCCAGTACAAAAAAGAAAAACGTGTACACACATGTTTGAAAAGTTTAGGCTAAGAGGCTAAGTATAATGCTCCCAGAATGCTCTCTGATTATATGCAAATGAAGTGTCATTTAGTAAAATGTGTTGATGCATGCTAGTATTTCCCAAAAATATTTCTAATGGAAAATCAGTGTAACCATTTTCAACACGATTATGGGAAGCATGAAAACAAACAAACACTGACAAAACCAACTGATCTGACATATTTTTATAAGTCTTTTAGTTTCATCAATGCGTGTCTTGTTTTGACATGGCTTTTGTAACACTTTATTGTTGTGGGAGCTACCAGGCCCTCAACATTGTAACAAACATTGGCAAAACCCCCCCAAAAAAGTTTTTGAACTCTTAAAGCACACGTTGCCACCAGCGGCATAACAAAGGCCCCGCAGCCACCCTCCAGGGGGCCCCGTCAGCACAGCACCTGCCCTGAGTGAGTCTGGAGAGGGGGCTCCTCCATGTTCTTTGCAAAGGGGCACCCTCCAGTTTCGTTATGTCACTGATTGCCACTGTAGTTCCTGACACTGAACAAAACTACTTTGTGTGGCAATATGCTCCTTGTGGAAGAGCAGAATGCGATCACTCACAGTAAAGCCAGCCGAAAGAGAGAGAAATAGAAGTTTAATAAAAACAAAATGTCTTTGTTAACACCAGACCTAATTAGGGACCAAGACCCACATTTAGGTAGCTTTTTGCATGTCGCAAACAGCGACTTTCGCTGTTTGCGACATGCAAAAAGCACATTGCGATGCACAAACCCAGTTTTGCGATTCAGTAACCTGGTTACCGAATCACAAAACAGGTTTGTGACTCGCAATTAGTAAGGGGTGTTCCCTTCCTAATTGCAACTTGCAGTGCAATGTAGGATTGTTTTGTGACCGCGAACGCGGGCGCAAACCAATCGCAGTTTGCACCCATTTCAAATGGGTGCTAACACTTTCGCAAAAGGGAAGGGATCCCCATGGGACCCCTTTCCCATTGTGAATGTCACTGTAAACATTTTTTCAGAGCAAGCAGTGGTCCTGTGGACCACTTCCTGCTCTGAAAAAATGAAACGAAAATGTTTCATTTTTCGTTTTTGTTCTGCATCTCTTTTTCCTTTAAGGAAAACGGGCTGCATTACAAAAAAAACTGCTTTATTGAAAAGCAGTCACAGACATGGTGGTCTGCTGTCTCCAGCAGGCCACCATTCGTGAGGGGGTCGCAAATTGCGACCCACCTCATGATTATTCATGATGTGGGCATTTGCGAAGCCCTTGCGAATCACAGATGGTGTCAAGGACACCATCCTACATTCGGATTTGCGACTCGCAATTTGCAGGTCACAAATCTGAACCTACCTACTTGTGGCCCCAAATTCTTGCAAAATGTGGTCAATCTTTCCATGTGGGTAGACAGGGGTGTGGAATTTATTAAAATATCTACTTGTCCAGGGGACAGGTTGCTTCTCAAATCTACTTGTCCTGTAAAAAGATCTACTTGTCCCTTTGGTGCCATGTAGTGTGGCGACAAATTATGGCAGCAATTAATAGCCTCTCTGATTATGCCAGGGCTACTACCATAGTAGGGCTTAAATACTTGGAGTTTCAATCCCTACTGTAGAAATTTCCTTATTTTGCCACCTTTCTGCAGATCTGCATACTGGGGCTGGAGGAAGCAGTAAGCAATAGTTCCAGGGCTGGAATGCCTTTGAGTCTGCAAACCTACTAACCTGCATGTTTTAAAGATTTTTAGCAGCTTCTCTCTAATATTTTCCCATAATAAGAAAGGTTGGACATTTACTCCTGACAATGGCAGAATTAGAACTTCTTCCAGGGTTGGGAAGAAAGTGGCTGGAGGGAAAATGAACTTGCAAATGCTCAATAGATTTTCACATGAGCAAATCTACACATCGTATTTACCCACGCTAAAATACAGTTCACAAATATTTTATAGGGGTACGACATATACCATGGGTGCACTTTTGTGACTTTCTTTAAGAATTTGGGGCCACAAGTAGGTAGGTTCAGATTTGTGACCTGCAAATTGCGAGTCGCAAATCCGAATGTAGGATGGTGTCCTTGACACCATCTGTGATTCGCAAGGGCTTCGCAAATGCCCACATCATGAATAATCATGAGGTGGGTCGCAATTTGCGACCCCCTCACGAATGGTGGCCTGCTGGAGACAGCAGACCACCATGTCTGTGACTGCTTTTCAATAAAGCAGTTTTTTTTGTAATGCAGCCCGTTTTCCTTAAAGGAAAAAGAGATGCAGAACAAAAACGAAAAATGAAACATTTTCGTTTCATTTTTTCAGAGCAGGCAGTGGTCCACAGGACCACTGCTTGCTCTGAAAAAATGTTTACAGTGACATTCACAATGGGAAAGGGGTCCCATGGGGATCCCTTCCCTTTTGCGAAAGTGTTAGCACCCATTTGAAATGGGTGCAAACTGCGATTGGTTTGCGCCCGCGTTCGCGGTCACAAAACAATCCTACATTGCACTGCAAGTTGCAATTAGGAAGGGAACACCCCTTACTAATTGCGAGTCACAAACCTGTTTTGTGATTCGGTAACCAGGTTACTGAATCGCAAAACTGGGTTTGTGCATCGCAATGTGCTTTTTGCATGTCGCAAACAGCGAAAGTCGCTGTTTGCGACATGCAAAAAGCTACCTAAATGTGGGTCTTGGTCCCTAATTAGGTCTGGTGTTAACAAAGACATTTTGTTTTTATTAAACTTCTATTTCTCTCTCTTTCGGCTGGCTTTACTGTGAGTGATCGCATTCTGCTCTTCCACAAGGAGCATATTGCCACACAAAGTAGTTTTGTTCAGTGTCAGGAACTACAGTGGCAATCAGTGACATAACGAAACTGGAGGGTGCCCTTTTGCAAAGAACATGGAGGAGCCCCCTCTCCAGACTCACTCAGGGCAGGTGCTGTGCTGACGGGGCCCCCTGGAGGGTGGCTGCGGGGCCTTTGTTATGCCGCTGGTGGCAACGTGTGCTTTAAGAGTTCAAAAACTTTTTGGGGGGGTTTTGCCAATGTTTGTTACAATGTTGAGGGCCTGGTAGCTCCCACAACAATAAAGTGTTACAAAAGCCATGTCAAAACAAGACACGCATTGATGAAACTAAAAGACTTATAAAAATATGTCAGATCAGTTGGTTTTGTCAGTGTTTGTTTGTTTTCATGCTTCCCATAATCGTGTTGAAAATGGTTACACTGATTTTCCATTAGAAATATTTTTGGGAAATACTAGCATGCATCAACACATTTTACTAAATGACACTTCATTTGCATATAATCAGAGAGCATTCTGGGAGCATTATACTTAGCCTCTTAGCCTAAACTTTTCAAACATGTGTGTACACGTTTTTCTTTTTTGTACTGGAACCAACGTCAGTAGTGAAGTGTGACCTTAAAACATTTATTTACAGCACGCACCCTAATAATGAAGGCTTTCAAATAATGAACCATAAATACAAGTTCGAACAGCATTATCCTTTGGAAACACATTACCTCAACTGCAGAGAGTTCAACTCTCTGTAAACAGGCAGCCAAAGGGTTTGTGCTGCAGGGGGTTGGGCCTACTTGTCCCAAGGACAAAGTAAACATAAAAACTTGTTGCCCTTGACCCCAAACAAGATGTCCCGGGCGTCGGGCGATAGGAATTCCACATCCCTGGTAGATAAGTGGGTCAAGCTTGCCTTATCAGTAGCCAGTAGAATAACACCGATGAAGATGGTGGTGCTCCCGAAATTACTTTGTTTCAAAACATTCCCATCCCCCTAAATTAAGCATTTGTTGTGCAGCTCAACTCACTCATGATGAAGTTAGCATGGGTAGGTCAACAACTAAGGCAAAGCTGGAACACTTCTATTTCCATACAATAGAGGTGGATTAGCTGCTCTGCATTTTGAAGTCTATTATTTGGTGGCACAGGTGCAATTTATTCATCACTAGCTTCTCAACAGTAGGAATGAGCATCACATAGTTATAGAGAAAGGTGTGATGCACCCACTTAGACAGGTAGCTCCATACTACCCTCTCCCTAGACCCTCATGCGAGGTACATACAGTGAAATGCACATGTTGGGCGCTCCCTCTGTATTATCCAAGTACTGTGCTTACTGCTTATCTCCTTTAAGCACTATTCCGAAGTGCAACTTCACCTCTTTTCCATGGTTAAGTCTCACCTTCATTAGAAACAAATGACACTTGGTGATATATTTAGTAACCATACTTGTAAGTCGTTCCAGGAATACCTCAGCAAAGGTCCTAATACATTAATGGACACTGATACGTATGGGAAACATTATCATGCTGCTCGCCATTTCTGCCCTTTGTTTCCTGTTGAACTGGCTGAATGATGTGTTGTCTCCCTCCTATTATCTGTTCCCCAGCCGTTCAGGTTAGTTATCACAATCTATACTGCAGTCATGGAGATCATTGACACACCAGCTAACCGCACGCAACAAATACGGGCAGAGGACTTGGGGGTTGACATCACAGTTGAAGTTTGGTTATCTTGTCAGCAAAAAAAGAAGGCGACTCCTAATAGTCATCACTGGCTTATTCATTATAAATTTACATAGAGTATATGTATCACCAATGACTATCACCAAGTACTTGCCTCCTGGTGACACTAGTTTCCAGAGGTGTGGTGCACCAGGTGCAGATTATCTGCATTTGGCCTGGCGCTGCCCTAGAGCGCCCGACTCCTGGGACCACATCATTGTAACCATGGAAGAAATGATGGGACGTGGCTTTCAGTTCACTCTCTTCGTGGTCTTACTTGGATCTGTAAAACACGCTCCAAAGAATTTTTGTAAACTCTGCTATGGCCATATTATTTGCTAAATGGTGGCTGGCCATGGCTTGGGGTAGCCGTAGAGCAGTTCGCTTCCAAGACTGGCTTAAGGACATGGCATTGTGTGAGGATTGGGCAGCGACCTATGCAACTGCCCTTCCCAATGAGGCACGTCCTAAAGACATCTGGGAACCACTGTGTCTAGCTACTTGCTTTTAATAATGTTTAACATTGCAGTTAGCTTGTCCTTTGTTGGAGAGATGGGGGTGTCCGTGTTTAGGATAGTTATGAAACCCTTGTGCATCTGTGTGATCCATTGTTTGGCCCTTGCAATCCATCAATATTGTGAGATGCGTCCCGCTTATGGGGTGCTGTGGGCCCTTGGATGAGTTTGAGCAGTCCTTAAAGCTGCAATATGATTTCTCTTAGTGATGTATACATATAGCTTGCGTATGGACTTGTTACTCTCTGCCTGTAAAGTTCACACATTTGCAAAAATAAAAACTTGTCTCATTTTACTTTCCTTCCGCTGACTGCAAACACTAGCCCCCTTGTTAAAAGAATAAGCAGCAGTATGTCAAAAGACATAGCGTGTTATTTGACCCCTGCCTCTGAAGCAAAACAAATGTGACAAGATAAATACAACATGTAAGGCATCTTTATTTATTCCTCTTTCACGACCCCTCCGAAATCGGCTCGCGATCCACCATTGGGCTACAATCTACAGTTTGTGAAATGTTGCTCTACAGGATTACATGACGATAGAGCCATGGTATTCCCTGTGGTATGTGAATGTTGCATATAAGAGACTGGTCCCACCTTGGTACCAAAAGCTGCTAGCACCATGTTTTCACTATGAGATTCACTGTGTTATCTACCCTATGTTGCATGCTTGTATCAAAAAGTAAATCCTTTTCTTATCTGCCATTCTAACCCCTACCTTCTTCTTCTAAAATAATTTTAGCCTATTCTACTTTGCTACCTCTGGAGAGTTATGTGCCCAAACATTTCAACTGGGTCTCAGCGGCTAACTACAGAACCCAGCGCAGATACTGCCAAGAAGCCAAAAATAAAATCAAAAGGCAGACTTTGAGGCACCTTTGTAATTAAAGAGAAAGGATCTGTTTTAAATGAAGAACTTTTAAGGAAGTGTGTGTGTGTGTGTTTGGATATGTTCAGTGGCATGTGTGGCTGTAGATATACGATGCTCTGCATACTCCTGCCATCTAGTGTTGGGTTCAGAGTGTTGCAAATTGTTTTTCTTTGAAGAAGCATTTTCGAGCCACTGGATCGAGTGACTCCTTCTCGGTGGTACTGTGCATGGGCATCAATTCCTTTTGTTAGATTGTTTTCTCTTCACTGTGTGGTTTGAACATGTCTCTTTGCTCTGTATTCCCTTCGCTCCATTCTTACTCCATCAATGGTATTGTTCTTGATCACGTTTTCTCACATTCTTGCGCTCATCTCACTCCGTTGTCCTGGGAACCGTCCAAATGCCCTCACCCGTTTGGGCCCACCTCAACACTTGGCACCAGCCAGTATGTTGTGCTGATTGAATGGACGCTGTTTCCCTTCTGTCCTTGGTGCCACTCTAAATTCCCCACACACCAACCACGTAAGTGGTCACTGTTTCACCCTATGATTACATTCTACTTAATTAATATATAAACAGAGTACCACATCAATTGTCATTTTCCTACCAGGAAGATTTCCCAGACAACCAGATCGTATTTCTACACTGGATCCTAGGTGAGTGCTTAATCCCTCCCCTCTAAATAATAGTAGAAACAGATTAATCAGACCTTTAGTAACTCAGATATTTACACTAACCATAGGTGCTACCGACTTGAATTTTCCCAGTCCTTATGATGACCCACCTTTGATTTTGTTTCTGCAATTGGGTAGAAACGTCCACATTCCTTTGAGTGTAGAATATAGAACCGTAGAGAAATCTTATGTGACTTCAGGGCTTCCTGGACTGACGGAGCCACTAGAAGTCCATAATATTCCTAAAACCACCCGTTGTACATATTGTATATATCACCTTCACTTCTCTGCACATTTTTATCACTTTCACTGTTTAATTAGGAGCACCTATTCAGACAAATATAACCTTGTGTCTAGAACAACATGTTTAAAGAAATATACAATGCAGTACATTTCTACTGATGTTAAATTGTTTGTACACTTAGACTTCCGCGGTGATCTAATGACTAAAATAATTCTAAGTTACTTCCCCCTTGGATCGTCACAGAGAGGTAGCAGCTAAAGCAGACACTCTCTGTGAGAGCAGTTTCCTTTGTCTCCCTGCCTGCACCTCTGTGGGCAGGGAGACCGAGGGGAAACCTCTGCTCGAGGCTAGGGTGAGCTGTTTGACAGCTCTCCCTTGCTGCAAGCAGAGTGTTTGCTGTAGCTTGGCGGCAGCTGTCAAAGATGCAGCTAAGCGGCAGGAAACCGCTATCTCATCCCCAGGGACCCTGTCCCTCGGGCCTGGCCTAATCTCTGACCCAGGGACCTCATCCCCCAGTGCCCGCCCATGTGACCTGGGTGCTCCCCAGGGCACACAGTGTCGAGGACCATGAGGAGAGCATTAAAGCCCGACAGTCCCGCTGGCTCCCTACATCCTGTGGGACCAGCATTGCTGTCAGAGAGGGAGCTGCGCCTCAAGCACTCCTGCCAATAACAACTCAGGGTGAGCCACACGCAAAGCTAGCCAACTAAAATTCACCTCCCGATTGAGCAGCATTATTATTGGGCACTTCTAATAATAGTCCTTCCTACCATAGCTAATGAAACCATAAACTGCTGTGTCTTGTCTCGCTAGTCTGTTGCTCGTAAGTGACTAGATATGTTTTTTATTTATTTATTATTATTTTTTTTATATCGGACTATAGGGAAAAATAGTTTGGTAAGCGAAGCACAACAGTGTTTAATTGAGAAATTGCACATATACTATTTTATACTTTGAAAATCTAGTTAAGAATACTTCCATTAAATAAATATCAATCAGAAAATTACGATTTAGTTGAATACTAAGTGTGATAGATTTTCTCTGTTTTCAGTAAATGTTGCACTTTTTAAACAACTTCAGTTACAGTCCGTAATGGCAGATACCATTGTAGAATAAAGTAGCTACTTTATTTGTGGTAATACACCTGGCAGTTGCAACAGTCCTTATGAGATTGCAATTTTTTTTTTAAACTGGTTCTCTATGCTTGTGCCACTATGCACTGTGACATGATGCCCAGCCCCATGCCACACTCCAGTAACATCAAACATTCGCCAACACTGAAAATGATGAAAACTTTCAACAATTTCCAAGCAAAAACTCAGGCATTTCTGACATTTTCTTCTCTGTACTGGGTAATCTTCAGTTTCTAATGCACTAATTGCTGATTCTGATGGTTCATATACTTCTTTATCAACCAAACCAGTGATGAATCAGTTAGCTAGGCTACGTCTTCTAATAATCCTAACTTTGCTTGATGATGTGCATCAAAATAATTACTAAACCACAATCTCTACTGATAAGTTGTACCTTTTTTCATCTCAACTACAAATTCGGCTAAATACATCACCTCTTCTCATGTACCAGTTTCTACTATTTTCCCAATCTAAGCCAATAAGATACCTTCCAAAACTTCTTATTGATTTGGATCACAGCAACAATGGTAAAAGCATTGTGGTGGTAACTTCTAACTCTTTCTATATTTGTTCCTTTACAGTTGATCCTTTTAGGATCCACCATGAATGGCGCCATTCCCAGCGAGAGACCCTCACAGTCCCCTAGCTGGAAAGAGTTTTGTGAAATTCATGCCCACTCTGCAGCCCTAGACTTTGCCCGACGTTTCCGCACATTCCTTACAGAGAATCCCCAGTATGCCACCCCGGGCGCTGAGACAACTTTCTCCCGCCGTTTTGCTGAGCACTTTGTGGAGCACTTTGAGACAGAAGTGAGCCGAATGTATGTGTCAGACTCGCCCACACACTGTAACATTGTACCATTCACTGGTGCCCAGAACTGCCAGACCACATCCAACAGGGATCTGTCTGAGACCTGCAGCGACTCATCTGTGGCTTCACCCGTGGATACACATGCCCGTTTGGAGTCCTCTGGGCTGACATCTGGCTTGTCAAGCAGCCAGTCGCGAAGCTCTGAGGATGTCTCCACCTCATCTGTCAGTGCCAAGCCCAAGCTGAAGAAGCGATTCTCTCTGCGTAGCGTCAGTCGCAGTGTGCGTGGCAGCATGAGGGGCATTCTCCAGTGGAAGAACTCTGAGTCACCAACTGAAGAGACCGCATCCGAGACCCAGGGTAACAGTAATCTTAACTCATCTGCTGTAAAGGTGGACTCTGCTGAGAAATGGGCGCACAGGTTTGATCGTTTGCGGTTGAATAAGAATCCCATGCCAAAGGTGGAGCTGTACAATGTGCGGCGTGATGGACTTCTGAACTATGTTGTGGCTGATGACCCTAGCAGTAGCCGGTCTCGCTGGCAAAAGTGCCGTCTACTATTGAGGAAGGCTGGAAAACTCGAGGGTGGTGGTTACCTTCTGGAGTTCTACATTCCACCCAAGGTAAAGTGAATGTTTTAAAGTACAGTATTCATGTTTTTGTGAGTGATCATTCTTCGACTTTCAGCAGTCACAGGAACTCTGATTTTCACGGCCAGGGTATGGTTTATCAGAGGTTGGCTGCAGCTAGTTGCATGTTAGGTTAATGGTTTGCTCGTTCTTTCTCTATAGTTACTTCAACTTTTAATTCATTGGTACCCAAATAAATTATCTTTCTTTTGCATGTATGGATGATGAACAGCATGCTTCCCTATTCAATGATTAAGCTAAAGAGGTTTATGAAACTAAATGTTATAATCACAGTAAAAATGTGACCCATTTCTGTACTGACTACTTTCCAGATAGCATAATTAAGCAATATTCACAGGGTAGATATGAAAGCAAGAGAAAACAAACAAAAGGAAGGGCTTGTCAGGACATTGACATTGCATAATTTTATACATGAAGGCTGTTTGTCTTAATGATACAAGGTGACTTAGTGCTTTTAGGAAACAATGTCCAAAGTTTAGAAAATGTTCAAGGCTCATAGGGAACAAACATGATACCCATCAGTGCAAGATGTGAGAGGTTTTTAGATAGCGGTTTGGCCGAGCTCCCCTATTTGGAATGTCAGTGGGTTAGTTTTTGCCTTCCTAGTGAAAAAAACACAGTTTGTGAGTAACACTTAGGTGTGATCCATCAAAGGTGGTTGTGTGTGATCAATCTCAAGTTGTCAAGCTGTGGACAGTCACAGGTTGGCATGATTGGTTTCCTTTTAGGAACCATGATGTATTCACACTATCAGTCTCGTGTTTTTTTGCACTCCCATATACCGTAATCCCTTTCTATTGCTTACCTATTCAAGAGATCATTGTCCTTAAGTATAGTCAAATTAAAATATGTTCCTTCATCTGAACATCTCGAATGTCATTGCATTGTACTGCCTCCCTTTACAGTGCACTGCTGTTACCAAGTACGCCTTCACAACAACATTAACCACACTGACACCTGCTCATTCCTGAGCCCTCTATTGCACTGTAACACATGTTTACATATTTCCCTCCCTGGTATGCCACAGCAGAATCTCACGCCTCAATTGCAGTGTTGCCTATTCCTATCTCATTTGACAACTCTACACAACATCCATGCAGTATCCCACTCTTTATTTTTTATTTTATTTGTAAAAAATTTTTTGATTTAGAAGTACCTTTACCACCAGCCCAACTCATCTCTGCTCCATACCTCTGATAAAAAGACCCTCCCTCTACTACAAAACAATGTCTCTGTTGTCCATTCTGCTATGCTAATTAAAGGTCTGTTTTACTAGTAGTAATACATTCTTTGCTGACTGTTTTGACTCCCACTCACCTTTTCTACACTTCACTACCATCTTTAAACTTTGGTTTAAAAAACAAACTAGCACATCAACTGAGTATATGGTCTATTCCAAGCCAAACATTAAAAATAAGCAATCCTGAGAAGATGATCAGGGAGCTAATTAGAATTGCAAGCATCTGCATCTCACCAGATCCAGTGTTCTCCTGACTTTGCTCCAGAGTTATTTATTATTGATTTGTTTCCTAATATACAGCTCTTTCAACCAATGAATCGATCATGCACTCTGAACATCTCGTGTTCTGTATTGCGTTTTCAAGTTCTAAGTAAGCGTTTCCCTTAGTTAACTAGAAGTGCGATTGGGGAAAAAGAGGCTTATGTTGCAAGGAAAATGCAGTATTCTCTCATGGCAGTAAAACTACTTGTGATTATAAAATGCCTGAACTGATTTTTTTCAGTCTGAAGGTTGTTCATAGGTACATTACATACCATTACTGCTTCCCAATTTTTTTTTTGCTATACTTAATGCGAAATAAAGAGCCTCTTTCAACTAACTTTGGCTACCTCATATTTTGACCATGAATGTTGTAACTCGTGATCGAACTAAGGCAATATTGATTTCTAGGTATTTCTAAGCTAGATGAAAATGATTTCTTTAAAGAAACCTGGCTATCTGCTCCAGTGGACATTGAAGGCTATATGCTTATTTTGTACCAGCTCTTAAGATCCTACACGGCAACCCTCATGTGACCTATTGGTATAAATTTAATAGCAAACTTTTAACACTACCTTTCAATATCTTTGATGCCCAGACATTAAAAGTTTTGATTCAGGATACTGAAGGTCAGCTTATTGACATTTTTACGGGAACATGAGATGTAATACTCTAGGCCCTCATGATGTGTTTACTAAGGACGTTCAGCATATTGACTTCCAGCAAATTTGCATCTCAGGGTCAAAATCATTGATGCTGATGGCAGGCAATGTTAATCTCAGTTTGGCAGACTTGGATTTTGTGTATGCTAGCGAGTTATGAGGTCTTGGATAAATGTGCTTCTCTGCTTGCCTGCACGAAGCTAAATTTAATAGTAAAATCAACTATTTTCTAAATGATACTGGAAAGAAATGTCAGCCGTTTTCGACCATATTACCCTTTGAAACTTTTCTTTTCTTGTGCAGCAAGGGAAAGCCTGATTGATTGATTAAATGTTGGTGAGCATTGAAGTTGGTCATTAGTGGTTGAAAGTTATTGTAAGCTACTAATCTTATTCAACTTGGCTGTGTAAGCACAGAAGGGCAACAAGTTGGAGAATTTAAATTGTGCCCTAGAGGTTACATGAACCTTCAAATAAACTAAATGATCCTCTCCTGTCTTAGAAACTGTTGTCCTAACTTTTTTCTGTTGTCTCTGAGATTTTCTTACACATTATATTTCCACGCAGTGCCTATTGATCAATACTATCCAGGTTTCTTGCAGAAGTTTCACATACTTGTGCATGAGGCTAGGCTATGTTGTGCTAAATTAGTTCCTTCAAGTGAAAGTACTGCAAGTGTCTTCACTATATTAATATGATAAAGGGTGTAGGGCCACTGAGAGGGCTGTATATTCAAAGATTAAATCCCTTGATATGCAGGGAATAAGAATCCCCTTGCGTTAGTTTGTAATGCATTCGTTAGTAAGAAAAAAGAGCAGTTTAACTGAAGAAATTGGAATGATCTTGATCTGGCCTTACAGAAAAATGATGTCCAAGGGTCATGGAAACAGATTGAGTAGTGATGCCTTCCACACACCCCTTCATTCCAATGGAGACATAGATGTTATATTTCAAGGCTGACACCAGTGCCGTCCTGGATCTGGATAATGTTTCCAAAGTAAATCCATTTAGCTTTCTTGAAATTGAGAAAACACTTGGTCTTGTTAATGTACCAGAGAATTTTGTTGTAATGATCCTGTTTTGATTTTCCTTTGTATTGAAAATAGCCAATGCAACTGTTAAGTCTGATTCTATACCAGTATTGTGGAAAAGAGTTGCTCCCACTGGTGGTTTGAGGAGTAAAGGACCCTGACTAAGGCTCAAGCCAGGTTCCATGGAGCATGGGGGCAGTCAACCAAGAACTTCTTCATGCCATTATTGCGAAATATATGCAGTTTGAACAAACGAATGGCTTGCATTTTGGATTTAAAAGTGCCTTTGTGGTGAACACACCTCAACTTATCAACATCATGAAGACAATAGTGTATGACCCAACTCTTTCTACTACATTAGAGTACTGTAGCTTGTGTCTGACTTGGCTTGGTTGAAAAAACTTAAATAAGTGTCGATTTCATGAAAGGTATCTGCCACAGATGTACATTGGCTCCTTTCCTTTTTAAAAACCTTTGGTGCTGCCTAAAAGGTAATCCAGAGTGATAGTCAGAAGTCAGTTTGACAATAAGTCCCAATATTGCACTATGCGGGCAACACAATTTTTTGTGCTTGTACAGAAAATAAAACTTGAGTTGCTCCTGGAATGAGTTTGAAAGTCCAGCACCGAAACTAAACTTAAAATCAAGTGCTGAAACCCCGTTTTCACTGATATTCATAAATGCTAATATTATTCCTCGCTTCATGATGGACCGGTGAACACGTTCATATAAAGTTCGTATATAGTTCACTCTCAAGGAAACCTCATCAAAGAATTATATCTTTGCCTATAAATCTTAATCAGTTTATTGAATGTGAGCCTAAAAAATGGTTTTATTTTACAGCAATGTTATGGAGAATACAAAAATGTGTATTCATAAAACTGTATTTTACCATCTTTCAGTGCAATAAACCTTAGCCCCGTCCATGGATGTAATTAAAAATAAAGTCTGAAATCTTACATTTAACAGAGATAGAAAAATGAGTCTCTCCCTTTAAGGATTCTGAATGCACCTCTTACTGGATTGCCTTGAACTGAAAGTGGAGGTTTTCTTAACTCAGAATCTTCCTGCATTGAAAAATAATTCAATGTAGTTTTAATGTCTTTGAACATCTCCTGTTGAGTGGATCATTTTGTTTCACCAGTTTGACTGGATTTTCATTCAAAATGCTGTCCTTCTCTAGATGCCCCTTCTATGGAAGAAAGAAGACTGCGACTAATGCACCTATTGGTGGTAGTATGTCTGCCTTCCTCATTCTGTGTCAGACTGCAACATTTGGCTTTTAATGCTCTTCAACATTTTTACAGAGAGGAAATCTGGCTAAGAGGTATGTTAGAAGACATGATGGTAGAAAAGGAGAGAAAGAAGAGGAGGCTAGAAATATCCATCTCTCCACCAATCATAATCTCTCGCCCATCTTCTGGAAAAGACTATCCCAGAGTTAGATCAAGGGAGAAGAAACAACATTCTTGTGACTGAAGGATGACGTCTATCGCCAACAATGCAGTTGAGGCCATCAGCATGAACCTGCTCACTTTCGAGGGTGGGATAAACAATATCATATAATCACCACTGAGGACGGTTGACCTCAAAAACTCAGTGGCATCATTGTTTACCATCAACATCAAGAAGGCCATGATCGCCTACACACAGTCGTCAAAGACACCTCACATGCCATTGACTGCATTGCCATATGGCAGCTCTGCTCACTGTTGACCACTATACCGTTAACATAAAAAAAAAAGCCAAAACGTTTCTCCATCACTTTCAAAAGTGTGAAAGGCATGGTTTACCTCTCCTTTTACGGTCCAATTATTCTATTCTATGGACTCATAAGCTATAAGATCTTCATCTGTGGATGATTAGTCACCATTCAGAAAAAGGCATTGAGAAGAATCAATGCATACCCCTCTTTTTTTGCTTTCACCAAGTTGTCACCAGCCCACCTCCATTACCATTTCAACCTAAAACTTTGTATATGTGTCTGTACAGGGTCCTTAAAAATAATTATCAGACATCTATATCATCAGTAGCGATGTGGAACCTACCATTTCCACACAGACAGTAAAGGACTAAACAAATATCACCTCAGTTGTGTTTTGTCTATATGTTCATGATCTTGTACAAGATCACAGTCCTCTCACACTTATAAAGACATGACCCCTTATACACCAACTTCCCCTGCTCATTCACCATCTCTAGTTTCAAGATGACTTAAGAAGAGGAGCAGCTAAACTAAACATCCCCTTAGAGACACCTCCACCATTGGTGATAGTGATTTTAGAAATGCTCCAGCCTAGAGGAACTTCTAAGCCTCCATTGCCATTGGTGTCAGGACTATTGGAGATAGCAGAAGAAAAAATCATGAATCTGCCTACAGTGGAATCAGTAACAGCCCTCCTGAACAGGATCCTGCTTTTGTTAGATCAGATCCAAAACCGGACACCCAAATAATAATAATGGTCAGGCAAGAACAAGCTTCAGCACTAGAGTCTGCTTCTTTAAAGAGAAACAGACTTGATGAAATGGAAGGATGTTGTATGGGGCTGTGCAAACTCCTCTAAAAAACGCAAGTGGCAAAGCACAGATTTTGGATGTCATGAAGTCTATACTCAAATCAAGTCCTTAGTGCTGGAGTAGTTTTAGCTAGGACAAACTCCTCAAAGAGATATAGTGACAGTGACTGGTATCAGAGTTCTACTAAGAGTGTTCTCTTTAAAACCTGAGGCGCAGCTAAAATTAGCCAGCCTTCGTTTTTCAGGCACAGATCTTTGGTCACTATATAAAGAAATGCTTTGAATGAAGATAGAAGCTGCGTTCTTAGACTGTTGGGCTTGAGAAGCCAAAGAAATGCTACTGTCAGTATAGCACTCCAAGCACCAGAAATGGCCTTCTCAACATCAAAAAAAACTGAGGCAAAATGTGCAATACATTTGGAGGAATCAGAAAAGAAAATTGATGCTTCCAAAGATCTCATACTCTACTGAAAGAAATCCTTCTGGGAATAGACAATGGTACTCTAACATCCCCCTCCAGTTACCCAGATCTGTAGTAAGAGCAGCAATGTCTGACCTGGAAGAGTTGAAATGAGTAACAATGGAAACATGGGTTCTAAACATTATTGATATACTATATCAAAATGAGATATAGTGTGCATAGAGTCCAGGGGTTCCCCAGAGGCTTAACAGCTGCTAAAGTAGATAGTACTAATGCTTTCTTTTGTGGTAGTGTGGTCTAGTAGTTAGGCTTACCAGAGGGTAGTGCAAAGCATTTATTGTACACAAACAGTGAAGAAATAAGGCACATGCTCAGTGACTAACTCCAGGCCAATTGTTTTCATATAGCAAACATTTTTTTGTTGGTTTATTTCTAGAACCACAAGATTCTTGTTGTAGGTAAGTACAGTTGTAAGCATGTATCAAGCATATGTATCAGATGTACTTTGTTTAGGTATGGCAAATAAAAATGTTTGCTTTTAAGTAACACTTTTCACTTTCAATAGTTGACAGTGCAATTTTCAGTACAGTCTTTAGGGGAGGAAAAGTGTTAGTGCACTTTTGGGTAAGTACTTGACTTACAGTTCCCGTTCTCCAGGATTAGGATGTCCACTGGTCAAGGTTCGAAATGACCCCAAACATACACGACCAGCAACACTGGGCTGGCCCGGTGCAAAGGTCAAAGTTGGCGTTTGATTTAGAATGGGACCCTATGGAGAGTGGGGGCACTTGTAAACAGATCTGCTGGTAGGTTAGTATCCGCAACTTCAGAGGGATGACCTGGGGGGGTTTAGGTGAGCACCTGGGGTATACATGTTAGCACCAAACACACTCCCTCAGCGGCACAGGGGCGGCTGGGTGCAAACAAGCATTGGGTTCCCCGGAGGTCTCAAAGATGTTGCAAACTGGGTCTGTTCTGGAAAATAAAAAGCTGGCCAAGGAGGAGGGCCGCCTGCTGAACGTTGCTAGACTGTCGGTCGGATTCCCCAAGGTCAGGAGGCTGCGAGTGCAGGGGTACCTTTGGGCGTCTGGTATTTTCGTCTGGTTCTGTCGTGGTTAGGGGGGGGTCCTCTGATGTAGGCTGCAGGTGTCGTGTTGACCCGGAGACGTCAACCCAGGGCCGACACAAGGTCGGAATCGCCTGGGGACCTGCTATGGACTGGTAGGCCACCTGGACAAGGGCCGTAGGCATCAGGTGCAGATTGGACAGGACTCACAGATCCAGAGCTGTTCTGGAGTCCTCCTTGGAGTTTCTTGTGGACAGGGCTGCTGTTCATGGGGTTCTTGGTCCTCTGGTGGGCAGGCAGTCCTCTAGGGGTTTGTAGAGGTTGCGGGTCCTGCAGGATGCGTCACTTTTTTTGTTGCTGAGTCCAAGAAGCTGCAGACAGGCTGGTAGGGTCGGGCCAAGTCAGTTGTCCTCTGAAGTCTTCACTGTTGGAGGTACGGCTTAGCAGTCCTTCTTATGTCCTGCCTTGAGGTCACAAGGAATCTGGTGAGCTAGATGCATGGGTGCCCTTAAGTCCTAGATTTAGGGGTGTTCCAGAGGGCAATAGCCAATGGCTATTGTCCTTGAGAGTGGCTGCACCCTTCCAGTGCCCACTCTTTGGGGAGGGGGCACATTACTAACCCTCTTGATTCCTGTCCTTCAAACCAAGAGAGAGGATTCTGCAGGGAGGAGGTCATTTCAGCTCCGGACCCCTTAGGGGTGTTCCTAGCTGGAGTTGTCACTCCTCCCCTGTTTTACCTAATTTTCCTGCTGGACTTGCTGCCCCCTTGGGGGGGGGGATGGGGGGGGGTGGCGGTCATGTATTTCTATTAGCTGGAGTACCCTAGGTCCATGTAGCAGTAGGCTTGAACCTTTGAGACTCACCGCCAAGTGTTGCAGTTCCTGCAGGGTGGGATGTGTGAAGCACCTCCACCCAGAGCAGGCTTTGTTTCTGACTCGAGAGACACCAAGGCTTTCACCCCATGGGGTCAGAAACCTGTCTTTTAGTAGCAGACTGGTCAGTCTTACACTAGAGGGTGGTTAAAGTACAAGGGGCATTTCTAAAATGCCCTCTGGGTGCACTGTACAATAAATCCAATACTGGCATCAGTGTGGGTTTATTGTGCTGAGATGTTTGATACCAAACTTTCCAGCCTTCATGGAGTTGTGGAGTTCATAATGACAAACTCCCATCCCTTGTGCTTAAATATGGCCACACTGCTCTTACGATGTCTAAGAATGGACTTAAACACTCTAGGGGCATATTGCTCATGCAGCTATGACCTCACCTGGGTATAGTGAATCCTGCCTTGGGGTTGTAAGGTCTGCTAGAGGGGTAACTTACCTATGCCAGGGGCAGTGGTTGCTGGGCTCTGCACCCTGAGAGGGACACCATGTCGACGTGATCTTTTTCTCCCCACCAGCTCACACAAACTTAAATGGCAGTGCGCATGTACCTGGTGAGGGGTCCCTTAGGGTGGCACAATACTGCTGCAGCTCCTAGGGTCCCTCCCTGGTTACAGGGCCCTTGGTACCACTGGTGTTACAAGGGTCTTAGCTGTATGCCAGAGGTGTGCCAATTGTGGGAACAGTGTTAAAGTTCAGGGAAAGAACACTGGTGCTGGGACCTGGTTTGCAGGTTCCCAGCTCACTCTGTTAAGTCAGCATCAGATATCAGGCAAAAAGTAGGGGGTAACCATGCCAAAAGGGGCACGTTCCTATGCAACCCCCTCCAAAAGGGAAGAGGATGAGACTAACCTTTCCCAAGAAAGTCTTCATTGCCTAAGTGGAAGAATCTGGAAAGTCCATCTGCATTGGTATGGGCAGTCCAAGGTCTATGTTCCACTGAAAAGTCCATTACCTGTAGGTAGATGGACCACCTCAAAAGTTTAGGGTTCTCATCTTTTATTTGCATTAGCCATCTGAGAGGTCTATGATCAGTTTGCACAATTAAGTGAGTAGCAAACAAGTATGGTCTCAACGTTTTCAGGGACCAAACCACAGCAAAGGCCTCCCTCTCAATGGCACTCCAACGCTGTTCCTTGGAGAGTAACCTCCTGCTAATGAAAGCAACAGGCTGGTCATGGCCACCATTGTTGGTTTGGGATAGGACTGCTCCTACCCCATGTACAGAGGTAATTGTCTGCACAATTAACTAACTGCTTAGAGTAGTCTGGAGCTTTGAAAACTGGGGCTGAGCACTTTGCCTCCTTCAGGGTGTCAAAGGCCTTTTGACAGTCAAGAGTGCATTTACCTTTCTGGGCATCTTTTTAGAGATCAGTTCTGTGAGGGTGGTCAAAATGGACCAATACCTCTTCACAAACCTCCTGTAATGACCAGCCAAGTCAAGGAATGCCCTGTCTTGTGTCAGTGGTAGCAGCTTCCCAGTCCAGAATTGTCTGGATCTTGGGCTGTAAAGGTTGAGCTTGGCCTCCACCTACAAGGTGGCCCAAGTACACAACAGTGCCCTGCCTTATCTGGCATTTTGATGCCTTGATAGTGAGGCCTGCTGATTTCTGAGCCTGCAAGACCTTCCCCGGGTAGATTAGGGGATCCTGCCAGGAGGCGCTAAAGACAACAATATCAACTAGATGTGCTGCCCTAAAGGACTCCAAGCCTGTAAGGACTCGATTCACAAACCTTTGGAATGTGGCAGGGGCATTATCTAAACCAAAGGGCATAACAGTGAACTTATTATGACCATCAGGTGTAGAAAATGCAGTATTTTCCTTGGCTTCTGGTGCCATGCGAATTTGCCAGTAACCTGCAGTTAAGACTGAGGTACTTTGCTGCACCTAATTTATCTATCAGCTCATCTGCTTGTGTGATGAGCATCTGTCTTGGTGACAGAGTTGAGACTAGTCCACACAGAACATTATCTCTCTCGCCATCTCTGGAATGAGGTTTGGCAACCAGGACCACTGGGCTAGCCCAGGGACTCTCAGAGGATTCAATAACCCCTAGCTCCAGCATCTTGAATTCAACGTTGATGCTCTCCTTAACTTTGTCAGACTGCCGATAGATTGTTTTTGACAGGCAAGCTGTCTCCTAGGTCCACATCATGGGTACACAGGTGTGTCTGTCCAGGAGTTCAGGAGAAGGGTTCAGCTTACTGCTGCATCAGCATGATAACATCAGCCCTGTCACAGTAGAGTTTCAGGTGGTTCACATGGATCACCCTTTTGGGTGTCTTGCTAGTGCCCAGGTCTGCCAAATAGGTAACCTGACTCTTCTTGTATAGGATAAGGGCCACTCCATTTGTCCTGAAGTGCCCTGGTAGCCACAGGATCCAGAACCCATACCTTCTGCCCTGGTTGAAACTCCACCAGTGCAGCCTTTTGGTCGGACCACTGCTTTTGGAGCTCTTTTCTGACTTCAAGGTTTTTTGATTACTTTTCCCTATAGTGAGCCATCCAAGAACGGAGGCCAAGCACATAGGAAGGTGGGGCCATTATTCCAGGCTCCAACACTTCTTGTTCACGCTGTGCTCTAGTTTTCATACACATCATCTCAGGGATTCCCAGCATGGCTGCATGGGTTTTAAGTTGTACTTCAGCCCAAGCTGAGGACTCCCGATCATTCTCTAGCAGACACTCTACAGGGATTGCAGAAGAGACCACTACCTGTTTCAGGCCAGTAACCCCTCCCCAGTCACCATAGCCATGAGATGGACCTTACTCACATTGGCAGCAGACTGTCCTGGGGAAACCAGTTTTTCTGTCACCATGGTGACACTTGCACCTGTATCCCTAAGGGCTTCTTCTTTAGTCCCATTAATCAAGGGATGCTGTCTGTATTTGTTCATGTTAGGTGGTCAGACAGCAAGAGAGGCAACATCTACCTCACCCTTAGGATCTAAAGAAGCTTCAGTGTGAACCCTGATTTGCTTTGGGCACACTGTTGATCCCACCTGTAGACTGCCTATACCAGTGCTAACGAGTGCAGTGCTAGGGGGATTCTTTTTGGGACAGGCCAAGTCTCGAGTTTGGTGCCTTGCTGTTTACAGTTGGAACCGGCGTTTTGGGGACCAAAGTTTTTACCCTTGTACCCATGTGAATTCTATGAAGAGGCTCTGGCCTGTAGTAGGCTGGCCTGGTGTGTGGTGGGTACCTATGGTACTTAAACCAGGTCCAGGTATTCCTTATTAGTGTACAACTACCTGTGGATTCCTCACCTAATGAATACTCCCATGGCGCCAGCATTCGACGGAAATCTTCTTACTAGTCTCTGCACGTCGACGAGGACGTCACTCTAGCCCACGCGACGCCGTCTGACGTCATACAGGCAATAAGAGGTCCTCGACGACGTGCCGACGTCAGTTCCCTTTTTTCCGTGCATTCGAAACGGTTATCTTCGAGGGATCAACTGTTACTTTTGTGGTTACAGTGTATTTTTGCTGCGTAGTCTTTCGCTGTGGTAATAATGTCGCAGAGAAAGTCTGGATTCAAGCCTTGTCGTGAGTGTGGAGGCAAGATGTCAGTGACGGATCCTCATTCCGATTGCCTTTGGTGTTTGAGCTCCGACCACGACGTCTCGACTTGTGATTCATGCCAGCACATGAATCCAAAGGCCCTCAAGGAACGTGAGGCGAAGCTGTTTATGGCGAAATCGAAGGAGAAGCATCACAAGAAGTCTTCTTCGCCAAGACATCGGCGTCATCGAGACTCCCGGCGCCGTAGAGAATCTCGGCGTCATTCAAAGGAGACTCGTTCCAGGTCTTCGGATCGGCGCCGAAGGACATGGGAGATCAGTCCCACGGTTACGCCGCATCCTTCGACGCCGTTGCCCTCTCCGGCGTCTCCGACTTCACCTGGACAGGCGTCGTTGATTGAGGTATTGGAGCCTCAGGTGTTTTCTCCGGCGTTGCAGACGTCGAGGCCGGCGTCGGGGTCGCCTCCGAGACAGGCACCCCAGTATCCGGCTTTTCCCACCCCTGGAGCCGATAGTTCCGCATTCTTGAATGCGATGTATGCCATCTTCCAACAGATGGCTCCAGGGGGTGCTCCGGCTGGGCCTTTGGCCTTTTCATTGGGTGATCCTGCGCCTCTTCGGCCGGCACCCTTTATGCCCTTTCTCCCTTTTGGGAACGTGGGCTCGGCGCCGGTGTCGGCGCCGGTGGCCGCTCCGGTGGCTTCAGAGGGATTGGCCCCGGGGATTTCCATCCCGTCGACTTCGGGATTTTGGCCTGTGACTCCGGTGGGTCCATCTGCTTCTACTGCTCTTTTGTCGGCGCCGAAGTTACCTGTGGCGCCGGACGCGGCGTCGGTGGCTTCTGAAGATCGGCGCCGATCTTCGACTTCGGCGGAGGCATTGTCGACTCCGCGTATTGAACAACGGCTTCATTCGAGGAGACGTGCTCTCCGTGTATTAGAGGAGCAGGAGTACCAACGAGCCCTGGAGGAAGGAGAGCTAGAGGACTCTGGTGATGGGCTGCGTGGTCTGGAGTCGGCCAGTGGGCTGGACACTTCCCCTGAGTGGGATCTTTCGTCCCCGGGAGAATATACTGAGGAGGCTGCTTCCTTTCACGCAGTGGTACGGAAGGCAGCTAGTTTTTTGGACCTGCCTTTGCCGGTGGTGGAGGCTAAACAAAACCTTCTAACAGAGGTGCTACATCCGGCCTCAGCTGCGGCTGAGCCTCTTTTGCCATTTAATGACGCTCTGCTGGATCCGGTGTTAGAGGTGTGGAAGAGGCCGGCATCTTCCCCAGCAGTTCACAGAGCCGTGGCCAGGCGGTATCGGGCGGCTCCGACTGACCCTGGTTTTCTGTCTAGGCACCCTACGCCGGAGAGCTTGGTGGTGCAGGCCTCCTGTTCATCCAAGTCAGCGCCTGGTTCTTTCCCGACGGTGCCTGGGGACAGAGATTCAAAGAAACTAGAGGCGCAGTCCAAGAAGATTTTTTCGTCCTGCAGTCTGGCGTTGAAGGCCACCAACGCAACCTGTATCCTGGGGAGATATATTCATGCTCTGATGGATAACATTTCCTCATCATTTACAGAGCTTCCCCAGGGTCTTTTGGATGTTGTTTCAAATGCCCAGGTTGCTACGACCCAGATTATCCAGACTGGACTGGAAACGACCGACTCGGTAGCCAGATCAATGGGCCCAACTGTGGTGGCAAGGAGGCAGGCCTGGCTCCGTAACTCGGGCTTTTCTGCGGATGTACTTTCCACATTGTTGGATCTCCCGTTTGATGGGGACAAACTGTTTGGAGCCAAGGCTGATTCGGCGTTGGAACGTTTTAAGGAGAGCAGGGCCACGGCTAAGTCGTTAGGGCTCCAAGCTCCTTCTTCCACGGCCTCTTCCAGATTTTTCAGGAGGTTTCGTGGATTTGGGCATGGCTCTTCCTCCTCTTCCTTTCGGGGAAGATATCAGCAACCTGCCTCTTCCCATCCCTATAGATCTTTTAGAGGGAGAGGTAGGGTCCGCACCAGAGGAGCCTCTCAGCAGCACTCTGCCTCTTCCTCATCCTCTGGCGGGGTGCAGCAGGGGAAGCAGCCTTAGGCTTCCACCATTTCCCACTCACTCCTCTCCTGTAGGGGGAAGATTACAGCATTTTCTCACCAAATGGAAGACTGTTACAACGGACACTTGGGTTCTCAGTATTGTGGGAAAAGGCTACACCCTTCCCTTTCGGGAGTTCCCGCCCCTCATCCCACCCCGCCCTTCTTATTGTTCAGAAGAACACCTCCTGTTGCTAGAACAGGAGGTACAAGCCCTCCTTTCAAAGGGCGCGGTGGAGTTGGCCCCAGAGCAGGAAAGGGGTCAAGGATGTTACTCAAGGTATTTCCTGATTCCCAAGAAGGATGGTCGTTTGAGACCAATCCTGGACCTGAGGGTCTTGAATTGGTTCCTCAAGCAGGAAAAGTTCAAGATGCTGACCCTAGCACAGGTGCTTTTGGCGTTGAACAAGGAAGACTGGATGGTGTCTGTCGACTTGCAGGATGCTTACTTTCATATCCCGATACTCAAGTCACACAGGAAGTATCTCCGGTTTGTGGTGGGATCGCAGCACTATCAGTTTGCGGTCCTTCCGTTTGGTCTTACTTCAGCACCTCGAGTCTTCACGAAGGTGATGTCGGTGGTTGCGGCAGAACTCAGAAGGAAGGGGATAGCAGTATTCCCTTACTTGGACGACTGGTTGATCAAAGCCAAGTCCCCGGAGCTTGTGTCGCATCATCTGCAGTCAACAACCCAGTTGTTCGACCTGGGTTTTTCGGTGAACGAGCCCAAATCTCACCTAGAGCCCTCTCAGCGCCTCCTGTTCATAGGGGCAGTACTGGATACAACATTGAACCGAGCCTTTCCTCCGCCTCAGCGGATTCAAGATATTCAGGATCTGGTTCCAATGTTTCGAAATGGAGCGGTAGTTCCAGTCCTCAAGGTCCTTCGTCTGCTCGGTCTGTTTGCCTCCTGCATTCTGTTGGTCACGCATGCTCGCTGGCACATGAGGGCTCTTCAGTGGTGCCTCCGAAGGCAGTGGTCTCAACACAAAGGGGATCTAGAGAGTACTGTCAAGATCTCCAGAGATGCTGCTGTGGATTTGAAGTGGTGGATTGCAAGCAACAATCTTTCACAAGGAAAGCCGTTCCAGCAGTCGCCACCAGTGGCCACAGTCATAACGGATGCTTCCACTCTAGGGTGGGGAGCTCATCTGGGGGATCTGGAGATCAAAGGCCTTTGGTCTCCAGAGGAACAGATGTTTCACATCAATCTGTTAGAGTTACGGGCTGTACGTCTGGCTCTCAAGGCCTTCCTCCCTTCCCTTCGTGGTCAGTCGGTACAGGTCCTGACGGACAATACTACCACGATGTGGTACATAAACAAGCAGGGAGGAGTGGGGTCGTACCTTCTCTGCAGAGAAGCTCTTCGACTATGGTCCTGGGCAAAGGACCATCAGATTTGCTTGATAGCAAACCATCTGGCCGGAGTCTTGAACATGCGTGCGGACAGTCTCAGTCGCCAATTCTCGGCAGACCACGAGTGGCGTCTCCATCCAGATCAAGTCCGTTTAATCTTCCAGAGGTGGGGGTTTCCTCGGGTAGATCTGTTTGCCACTCGAGAGAACGCACATTGTCCGTTATTCTGCAGCCTCCAGTATCCGATGCAGGGAGCGTTGGGGGACGCGTTTCAAATAACCTGGTGCGGCCAGTTGCTTTACGCGTTTCCTCCCATACCCTTGATTCCTCGAGTATTGAGGAAGATTCGCCAGGACCGGGCTCTAGTCATCCTAATAGCTCCGGATTGGCCAAGGAGGGTATGGTACTCCGACCTTCTCCAACTCTCAATGTGCCCTCCGCTCCGTCTCCCTTTCAGGGCAGACCTCCTCTCGCAGTCGCAGGGGCAGGTTTTACACCCCAACCTCCAGAGTCTGCACCTACATGCCTGGAGATTGAACGGGGCAACCTGAGTTCCTTCTCTCTCCCGCCTGAGGTAGTGGATGTTATATTAGCGGCCAGGCGACACTCCACTAAATCTATCTACGCTAATAGATGGTCTAAATTTGTTGCGTGGTGTGGAGAGAGGCAGATTGATCCTTTGCGTGCTCATCTATCGAACGTTTTGTCTTTTGCTCTGTCTCTAGCGCAGAAAGGTTGTGCAGTGGCTACCATTAAGGGTTATTTATCAGCCTTGTCAGCCTTCATATGTCTTCCAGACCAACGATCTTTATTTAAATCCCCTATTGTTATCAGATTCTTGAAAGGTCTTCTAAATAAATATCCTCCAAAGCCATTCGTTATGCCGCAATGGGATTTGTCCTTGGTCCTGACTTTCCTTATGGGGGTCCCCTTTTGAACCTATGCATTCTTGCCCCTTAAGGTATTTGGTTTTAAAAACAGTCTTCCTGATAGCTATAACATCAGCAAGGAGAGTGAGTGAGTTGCAGGCCTTATCAGTAAAGCCCCCTTATACAACTTTTTATGGGGATAAGGTGGTGTTGAGGACCAAGGCTGCTTTCCTCCCGAAGGTTGTTTCACCTTTCCATTTGGCTCATGCAATTACTTTGTCCACGTTCTATCCTCCGCCTCATCCTTCCAAAGAGGAAGAAAGACTGCACCGTCTGGACCCAAAGCGGGCGTTGAGCTTCTTTATTGATAGAACAAAGGATTTCAGGCTGGAGGATCAGCTGTTTATTGGATACGTGGGCAAGAGGAGAGGAAAGGCAGTCCACAAGAGAACACTACCCACGTGGGTTGTTCTTTGCATTAAAATATGTTACTCTTTGGCAAAGAAGGATCCTCCTGAGGGCATTAGAGCTCATTCCACCAGAGCTAAGTCGGCCACTTCGGCCTTGGCCAGAGGTGTTCCCGTGGTCGACATCTGCAAGGCCGCAACTTGGTCGTCCCTTCACACTTTTGCAAAACATTACTGTTTGGATTCTGAGGTTAGAAGGGACGGCCATTTTGCACGGTCAGTGCTGCAGGATTTCTTGGTTTGACCATTTAGGCACCCACCGCCGGGCGTGGTACTGCTTTGGGACTCTATTCATTAGGTGAGGAATCCACAGGTAGTTGTATCCATCAGAAGAACGAGTTACTTACCTTCGGTAAAGACTTTTCTGGTGGATACATTAGCTACCTGTGGATTCCTCACGGTCCCACCCGCCTCCCCGTTGCCTTTCTGGTCTTACCAAGTAATCCTTGAGTACGCTCCTCTTGGTCTTTGAGGGTGCAATAGATGTTGTATATATTATATTTATATATATGTATATATGTATATATCTTTGTGTATATACTTGATGTGTATATATATTTTAAAAAGAGAGAGTTATATATATATATATAAAAGATTTACAGTTATTCATGCAATGTTGTGTATTTTTACAATGTAATGGGATGTTGCCTTGCTCTTTTCATTGCATTGCCTGGTTGTTCTCATGCACGTAAAAAATGATTGGTACTGACGTCGGCACGTCGTCGAGGACCTCTTATTGCCTGTATGACGTCAGACGGCGTCGCGTGGGCTAGAGTGACGTCCTCGTCGACGTGCAGAGACTAGTAAGAAGATTTCCGTCGAATGCTGGCGCCATGGGAGTGTTCATTAGGTGAGGAATCCACAGGTAGCTAATGTATCCACCAGAAAAGTCGTTACCGAAGGTAAGTAACTCGTTCTTTAGAACTTAAAGCTGTTCACTTTGCTCTCAATGTTTGTACCTTCTCTGGTATCGTGCAGCATCATGTTACATAAACAACCGCCATGCTTTATACCTATAAACAAGGAGGAATACGATCAATACACTTGTCCCTTCAAGCTCAAACAATGTGGCGTTGGGCTTTAGCCATGAGAATTAGTTTGACAGCAATTCACATTCCCGAAAAGCTGAACCAAGAGACTGATTTTCTTAGACAAATTCATTAAGAAAATCATGAATGGATTTTAAACAACAAGATCTTAAGAAAAATCTTTCAGCAATGGTGATTCCCAACATTAGATTTACCGCAACAAAAATGGTAAGACTTTGCTTCTAGGGCACCAGAACTTCACTCAAGGGGAAATTCCCTTCTAATTGAATGGTTGACGCAATTGCTCTACATTTTACCTGATTCATTTTATTCCCATCAAGATTGTGAAAAACTATGCAGCTCTGAGATTAAAAGGATCCTTGATAGCCCCAGACTGGCCGAGGGAATGGTGGTACCAGGATCTTGTGAATATGTACAGAAAAGAGTACCTTAAAGCCGTGTCTGCTATCCAAACTCGAAGGCCAAACTCCTCGCTCCAGCCTTCAGTCATTGGATTTGACTTGATGGCTCTTGAAGTCACAGTATGGGCACTAAAGCTCACCCATGAATGCATAGGCATATAATGATTAAATCCACTGAGGCCTGGCCTTTTGTTGATGGGGGCCCTGGCCCCACATAGTGCACCCAGTGAGTACTACTGGGGACCATTAATGCCCCTGTGCTCCCCTTCTGGCTCCCTGCCACTAGGGGGAGTAGGCATTGCTCCCACCTGCAGGGAGCAGCAAAACAATGCTGCTCCCTGCATGTGCGGTGATTTTTTTTTTTTTTTTTTTTTATCTGTTATCCTGCCCGCTAGTTTTCCTCCTCCTGCTCACATGGAGTGAATTTAATGTTTGCTCTCCCTTTGCAGGAACTATCAAACCTCCTGCCAACCAAAAGCAAACATCTCTCTTGAGGGTGGGAACCTCAGGAAGTAAGGAGCCGGCCTTGGGGGTGGTGGTCTGCAAGGTCATTAATGGCTCAAGGGGGAGTGGAGGAGATGAGAGGAAAGGGGGGGGTTGTCCCTGAGGCCAAAATCAGCTATGGGGAGGGGGGGGGGGGACACAGGCGTCCCCTCCCCAACATAATTATTTGCATTTGCCCTCAGGACCTGTCCCACCCAGGGGCTGAGGTTTTGTTTTTAAAAACCTTTTTGCTGGGAACTGTAAATCTGAGATTTTTGCAGCAAAATTTTTGGGGAAAAAATGCTTTTTGCCCCAGGTGAGGTCCCTGCTGGGGGACCCCACCACCAGGCCTAGAGGGTCAGGGTGTTCCTACCCTGCCCCCTTTTCTTTCTTCCTTTTTGGGGGCAGGGGGGAAGACTGACTCGATTGAGTCAGTGTCCCAAAATGACTGCCAGCACTTCCTGGTTGAAGTCTTGTCAGCCAGTCAGATCTCCACATGAGAACAGTTGAATCCATGGAGGATCAGTATCCCTAGATATCCACTTTTGTTTTGCTTTTTTAATAACTCAAACTACTGAACAAATTTACTCCAAATCAAAAAAGTGTTCTTCCTGGACGAAGAGCTAGCTATCTGCCAAATTTGGTGTAATTCCATCTAGCGGTTCGAGCTGTAGTCATGCCTAAAATCCCTATGGGAAATTGCATGGGGAAAACGCTTTTTGGGGCTCCCTGTTTTTCTTGGACCCCCCCTTGATGAATCACCCCAAAACTTGCAACACAGCAGCTGAACTTGGGTGCATGGTACATTTGAAACGTTTGTGAAGATTCGTCAAACGGCTGCAAAATTATCAGCAAAACAAATAGTTGCCTTAGGGCACTAGTCATACTTACTTTAGATAACTCTAACAGGTTAATTTCTATGTTTTTTTTACGTTTAAAATGTGAGCCTAACTAAAAGGTCCCTGTAACCTTTGTTCTTTTCGGTGAAAATGTATACATATTTCTCTAGTTAATTTTTTAAACACAAGATTATCTGAGAATAAGGTCCATCACAGACTGTGTACGATCCAAAACTTCTTTCCCTTATTTTTCGAAGTTACTTGGCAAGCCGACAAAATAGCCTATAATTTTGCAGTCACAACAAAAAAAACAGCCAGATTGCTTGAAAAGCAGCAGAAACATCCAATCTTTGTTGTTGGAGCAAAACAACAATGTTTCGAGACCAAACAAAATATCAGTAACCAGAATTGTCGCCAATGTTTCAAAACATTAAGTTCACTTAAAGCATTCCTATATACAAACGTTGTCTCTCACATTTGTACACTTCCATATTCTGAAAGTACAATGCATATGTTAACACTTCTGTTGTGAATTTTTTTTTGATGGTGAGAAACACAATCTGTTTTTACAAAGAGCAATATCCGAACATTAAAAATATTAGGAACAGCTTTTCCATCTTATTACACAAATACAAACCTACTTGTGATAAACAAAACATTGTTTCAGACCTACATGCACAACAATGCAAAATTACATATGACAAGGTAAAATCATTACTCGTTATTTTATCGGGACACGTTGAAGTTTGTGAAACACCAAAACTTTTCCACTTCTAATTATAACAGTAAACTGGAAACCCCATACACAAACAGAATCTTTTTAATATATGGACAATATGAAATAATATTTTCCTAAACAGAAAGAATATTTTCCTAAAACATTCAATATGATAAAAATTTGTGAAAAGGATCCGAACCACTGTAAGTGACTCAGCTAATAAGTGAAGCTGGTGTTTCACTATCTAGGTATACAATCATTTTAATTGTCTGTCTAGATTGCATGTTAATTCACTCCTGCCTGAGATTGTTTTCGATTTTCCTTCCAAGTTGAAACCGACCTTAGTTCCTGAATGTATTTTCATAGACAGTACGGCTGCTTTGCTAGATGTGGAAAACAATGTGTGAAACAAAGGCTTGATTCTGTATATTCAATATGCAGCCCTAAGCTTGCACAATATTCCACATACGCCGTTAAGCAACCATTTACTAAATGTATACTGGATCAAGGCATACGTCTTTATTTTACACCCTACCCTGGCATTACTATTTCAGCGGCTGCAAACAACTGCACCAAGTCCCTATGATAGTTAATAAACCTATTTGGACAAAGCATACGCTGTTAAGCCCGTTACTGAATGTGAACTCAATCAAGTCATACTTCTCTAGCTTACCCCAGCATCACTTCTTCAGCAGCTGTAAGTACCTGCACCCAGTCTATACAACAGTTCATTAACATATTTGAACAACAATTCAGAAAATATATATATATATATGTTCGATGGCATGTGTAGCTGCAGATACACATGGTTTTCACATCCTGCCATCTAGTGTTGGGCTCGGAGTGTTACAAGTTGTTTTTCTTCGAAGAAGTCTTTACGAGTCACGCGATCGAGGGACTCCTCCCCTTTCGGCTGCATTGCGCAGGGGCGTCGACTCCATCTTAGATTGTTTTCTTTCCGCCATCGGGTTCGGACGTGTTCCTTTTCGCTTCACGCTTCGGTTCGGAAAGTTAGTGAAAAACTCTGTAAATTCGACGGTATTGTTTGCGTTCGGTATCGGGTTAGTTACAACAGATCGACACCGAAATTTGAAGAGCTCCAGCGGCCCTTCGGGGTTTTCGATTCCCCGGCGGGCCTGGTCGGCCCGACCGCGTGCGTCTTCAAGGCTAATGGAACGGACCCCATTCCGCTTCTGCCCCGAATGTCACAACAAGTACAAGTATAAGATCAGCATTTGGTCTGTAATTTGTGTTTGTCGCCAGAACACAAAGAGGATACCTGTGAGGCATGTCGAGCATTTTGGTCCAGAAAGACCTTAAGGGACCGAAGAGCAAGAAGACTACATATGGCGTCGGTGCCGACAGGACAAAAACACATGGAGGAAGAAGAGGAAGCCTTCTCCATCGAGGATTCAGACTCGGAAGAGGTCGATCCTGAACAGACGCGAAAACCGTGAGTAAGACGTCGATACACAAGACTCACGTAAAGACCAGTAAAGCCCAGGGGACGCCACCGCCAACAGGCCATGGCTTAACCCGAAAAATAGGTGACTGGGCATCGGCACCGAAAAAGGGCATGCATGTGTCGAAGTCATCCGACTCCTGTCGAGATACCTCCACAGAGCACACTCGACCCCGAGACACCGGGTCAGAGCAGACTCGACCCTGAGAGAGCGGCACCGAACCAAGTCGGCACCGAGAAATTAGTACGCCGAAGAGCAAAAAAGTGTCGTTGGAACCGAAAAAGGCAGCCGAAAAGGTTTTGATACCGAAACATCCGGCCTCGGAACCGAAATCCAGTTCCTACACAGAGGAACAAGGCCTGTCCTCACAAATACAAACACATAGATTTGGACAGGAACTAGAGACAATGGAGCCAGACTACACCCAAAGAAGGCTCCACATCCAAAAAGAAACAGGGAGAATCAGTACTCTCCCTCCGATTCGAATGAAACGAAAACTTGCCTTCCAAGAGAAAGACAAGCAGCCACAGGCGAAGGTGGCTAAACAAGTAACCCCGGCACCAACTCCACAACGCTCTCCACAACCATCACCGGTAGCCACTCCACCAATGATGCAATCCCCAACTCATACAGGGATGAGTCAGGATGATCCAGACGCGAGGGATCTTTATAATGCGCCAGTGTCAGATAACAGTCCTGACTGTTATCTAGCTAGACCGTCACCACCAGAGGATAGTACAGCCTACGCACAGGTGGTGTCAAGGGCAGCGGTGTTTCATAATGTCAGCCTGCATGCTGAGCCAATTGAAGACGACTTTCTATTTAATACACTGTCGTCCCCACACAGCCAGTACCAGAGCCTCCCCATGCTACCTGGAATGCTAAAACACTCCAAACAAGTGTTTGAGGAGCCTGTGAAAGGAAGGGCCATTACTCCAAGGGTGGAGAAAAAATATAAACCGCCACCAACAGACCCCGTGTACATCACACAACAGTTTACACCAGACTCGGTGGTAGTAGGGGCAGCTCGCAAGAGGGCGAACTCACACACTTCAGGAGATGCACCACCTCCAGACAAAGAGTCGTAAGTTCGTGGCAGGGAAAAGAGTGGCGGCACAGGCAGCAAACCAGTGGCACATTGCAAACTCACAGGCTTTGTTGGCCAGATATGATAGGGCTCATTGGGACCAAATGCAACACTTTATAGAACATTTGCCCAAGGAGTTCCAAAAAAGAGCACAGCAAGTAGTGGAAGAAGGACCGAGTATCTAGAACAATCAGATACGGTCAGCAATGGATGCGGCAGACACAGCTGCTAGGACTGTAAACACAGCAGTGACAATACGGAGACATGCATGGCTGCGTACATCAGGATTCAAGCCGGGAATACAACAAGCCGTGCTGAATATGCCATTTAACGGACAGCAGTTGTTTGGGCCGGAGGTGGACACTGCTATCGAAAAGCTTAAAAAGGACACTGATACGGCCAAAGCCATGGGCGCACTCTACTCCCCACAGAGCAGAGGCACATTTCGTAAATCACAGTTTCGAGGGGGGTTTCGAGGACAAAGCACGGAACCCACAACCTCACAAACAAGGCCCACTTATCAGAGCGAATATCAGCGGGGAAGTTTTCGGGGACAATATAGAGGGGGACAATTCCCAAAAAGTAGAGGGAAGTTCCAAAGTCCCAATACTCCACGAAACAAGCAGTGACTTCAACGTCACAAATCCCCAACACATAACACCAGTGGGGGGGGATTAACCAAGTTCTACAAACAATGGGAGGAAATAACAGACACTTGGGTCCTAGCAATTATCCAGCATGGTTATTGCATAGAATTTCTAAAATTCCCTCCAAATGTCTCACTGAAAACACACAATGTCAAAACAACACATGGATCTTCTAGGACTAGAGGTCCAGGCATTGCTACAAAAAGGAGCAATAGAATTAGTACCAATTCAACAGAAAGGAACAGGAGTTTACTCACTGCACTTTCTCATACCCCAAAAAGACAAAACTCTAAGACCTATATTAGATCTCAGAACATTAAATATCTACATCAAATCAGATCACTTTCACATGGTGACACTGCAGGACGTAATCCCATTGCTCAAACAACAAGACTACATGACAACACTAGACCTAAAGGATGCATACTTCCATATACCGATACATCCTTCACACAGAAAGTACTTAAGGTTTGTATTCCAAGGGGTATATTATCAATTCAAAGTGTTGCCATTCGGAATAACAACTGCGCCAAGAGTTTTTACAAAATGCCTGGCAGTAGTGGCTGCTCATATCAGAAGGCAGCAACTACATGTGTTCCCGTACCTAGACGATTGGTTAATCAAAACCAACATGCAAGAACTGTGTTCACAACACACAAAGTATGTCATAGAAACCCTCCACAAACTAGGTTTCTCACTCAACTACAACAAGTCACACCTTCAGCCGTGTCAAACACAGCAATACTTAGGGGCGACAATCAACACAACAAAAGGGATTGCCACTCCAAGTCCACAAAGGGTACAGGCATTTCACAATGTAATACAGGCCATGTACCCAAAACAAAAGATACAAGTGAAGATGGTGATGAAACTCCTAGGCATGATGTCCTCATGCATAGCCATTGTCCCAAACGCAAGATTGCACATGCGGCCCTTACAACAGTGCCTAGCATCACAATGGTCACAGGCACAGGGTCAACTTCAAGATCTAGTGTTGATAGACCGCCAAACATACACCTCGCTTCAGTGGTGGAACAATATAAATTGAAACCAAGGGCGGCCTTTCCAAAACCCAGTGCCTCAATACGTAATAACGACAGATGCCTCCATGATAGGGTGGGCAGCACACCTCAACCAACACAGCATCCAAGGACAATGGGACACTCAGCAGAGACAGTTTCACATAAATCACTTAGAACTACTGGCAGTATTTCTAGCGTTGAAAGCATTTCAACCTATAATAAGCCACAAACACATTCTTGTCAAAACAGACAACATGACAACGATGTATTATCTGAACAAACAGGGAGGAACACACTCGACACAGTTGTGTCTCCTGGCACAGAGAATATGGCATTGGGCGATTCACAACCACATTCGCCTAATAGCACAGTTTTTTCCAGGGATTCAGAATCAGTTAGCAGACAATCTCTCTCGGGATCACCAACAGATCCACGAATGGGAGATTCACCCCCAAATACTAAACACTTACTTCCAAAGATGGGGCACACCACAAATAGACCTATTTGCAACAAAAGAAAACGCAAAATGCCAAAACTTCGCATCCAGATAACCACAGGATGAGTCAAGGCAATGCGTTATGGATGAGTTGGTCAGGGATATTTGCAAACGCTTTTCCCCCTCTCCCACTCCTTCCATATCTAGTAAACAAATTGAGTCAAAACAAACTCGTACTAATAGCACCAACTTGGGCAAGGCAACCTTGGTACACAACACTACTAGACCTATCAGTAGTACCTCATGTCAAACTACCAAACAGGCCAGATCTGTTAACTCAACACAAATAACAGATCAGACACCCAAATCCAGCATCGCTGAATCTAGCAATTTGGCTCCTGAAGTCTTAGAATTCGGACATCTAGACCTCACACAGGAATGTATGGAGGTCATAAGACAAGCTAGGAAACCAACCACAAGACATTGCTATGCAAATAAGTGGAAAAGATTTGTGTATTACTGCCATAATAAACAAATACAACCTTTACACGCATCTGCTAAAGACATCGTCAGCTACCTACTGCACTTACAAAAGTCAAAGCTAGCTTTTTCATCCATTAAAATACATTTCACCGCAATTTCCGCTTATCTGCAAATTACGCACTCAACATCACTTTTTAGGATCCCAGTCATAAAGGCTTTTATGGAGGGTCTGAAAAGAATTATCCCACCAAGGATGCCACCAGTTCCTTCGTGGAACCTTAACATTGTCTTAACACAGCTCATGGGTCCACAGTTTGAACCCATGCACTCATGTGAGATACAATACTTAACATGGAAAGTAGCATTTCTAATTGTCATCACATCTCTAAGAAGAGTAAGTGAGATACAAGCATTTACCATACAAGAACCCTTGATTCAGATACACAAGCATAAAGTAGTTTTACGAACAAATCCTAAATTCTTACCAAAAGTCATATCACCGTTCCACTTGAATCAAACAGTAGAACTACCAGTGTTCTTTCCAGAACCAGATTCTGTAGCTGAAAAAGCACTACATACATTAGACATCAAAAGACCGTTAATGTACTACATTGACAGAACAAAACAAATTTGAAAAACAAAACAATTGTTCGTTGCTTTCCAAAAACCTCATACAGGAAATCCAATATCCAAACAAGGCATTGCCAGATGGATAGTTAAATGCATTCAAACCTGTTATCTCAAAGCAAAAAGAGAACTGCCTATAACACCAAGGGCACACTCAACTAGAAAGAAAGGTGCTACCATGGCCTTTCTAGGAAACATTCCAATGACTGAAATATGTAAGGCAGCCACATGGTCTACGCCTCATACGTTTACCAAGCACTACTGCGTGGATGTGTTAACATGCCACAGTAGGACAAGCAGTACTACGAACTTTGTTTCAAACAACTTCAACTCCTACAGGTTGAACCACCGCTTTTGGGGAGATAACTGCTTACTAGTCTATGCAAAGCATGTGTATCTGCAGCTACACATGCCATCAAACGGAAAATGTCACTTACCCAGTGTACATCTGTTCGTGGCATGAGACGCTGCAGATTCACATGCGCCCACCCGCCTCCCCGGGAGCCTGTAGCCGTTTGAAGTTTATCTTGAACATTTGTAAATTTGTAAATATATCGCTTTAAACCACATTATGTACATACATATTTACTCCATTGCATGGGCACTATTACTATAATATACAACTCCTACCTCACCCTCTGCGGGGAAAACAATCGAAGATGGAGTAAACGCCCATGCGTAATGGAGCTGAAAGGGTAGGAGTCCCTCGATCTCGTGACTCGAAAAGACTTCTTCAAAGAAAAACAACTTGTAACACTCCGAGCCCAACACTAGATGGCGGGATGTGCAAAGCATGTGAATCTGCAGCATCTCATGCCACGAACAGATGTGCACTGGGTAAGTGACATTTTCCATATATAGCAAATGCCCCACTCACAGAATGTCCTGCTTACAAGCGTGGGTTATATAACGCTAAGGCAGGATGTGACGACTGTTAGCTGATCCCCTTAGCTCAAGTCAACCCCAGAGCCAAAGAGTTCTGACGGCTTTATGCATACTGTCAGTGGTGGTACTAAATACAACGTCAAGAAAAAAGTGCCACTTGATGACTGATAGATCTTTTTTAAAGGACATTACTTGGAACACACATTTCTCTTTCTGTCTCAATGAAAGGGCATCTTATACATTCCACACAAAAGCATGCATACTGTTAGTTTTATTTGAGTAGCTTATAATCGCCAAACACCCTCCATAATAGGATTGATACAGGCAACTATATGACAATCGTGCAAATAAAGCCCCACAAATCGTCACCTGACAATCAACATGACTTAGTCCGACCGTAGGATGTCTGAAAACCAGCCTGAGACTGTTTTAACTGCTTAGGTATGTACGTCCTTCAACTCAAAACACCTGTGTCTGGGGAGTAGCCCACAATCGACACAGAAGAAAGACTTCAAAATCAAACTCTTTCGAAACTCCATTCACCTTTTATTAGGAACACTCCTTTCATCCGAAAACATCATATGCCAATAGTTACCTATGAACACCTCCCCATAAAATAGCTCCTATCTTCCTACAAAGGCAAAATTGATCGATTATAGCCTTCATCCCAAAGAACATTTTTTTATCCAAAAAAGGGTACAAAAAAAGGGAAAGAGTAGTTATATCTATAAACGTCATTCAGGTACCGAACCCTGGTCGTTGTTGTGCATTCATTGTAGTGTTTCCAGTGTCCTGAGCCTCAAATCGCAAATTCCCAGAGCAGTGCTATGTTTGACCAAGTATTACCTAAACCAATTACAGCATACTTTAAAGCATCCCACGCATGTCCAAGCCTATTCTGCAACCTATTGTCATTAATAATGATCAAGTAGGAATGTCTCTTAATCAATCGTTTGATAATGTTCAAGTAAATCTACCAATTATCCAACCATTGTATACAGCACCTCCCCTTAAGAGCACACCTAACTTTCCTCTGGAAAAAATACGTATATTGCAGCCTTCCTCTCATAAAACAGTCCTTAAACATAATAAAAAAGAAACTACTGCTATACATAAGTGCCACTCCGGTACCGATTCCTGGTACTTGTTGTACAATCAATGTTAACTTACCAATGTCCTAAACCTCAAATCGCAAATTCATATAGTATGTGACACCGTATTAGCAATACCCTTTGTGAAATACTTCGAAACATCCCATGATGTCAGACTATTCTGCAAATTATCATTAGTAATGTAGAGATGTCAGTTGTTCAGCCATTATATAATTGTTAATGTTCGAGTAGAGATATTCGTTATTCAACCAGTATATATTAAGCAGCAGGCCTAACATGAAATAACTCCTAGATACATTTTTCCAAACATTTTAAAAATGCTCAGTAAACCTCCTTCACAATATCCAGGTTGACAACCAGTCATCCAGTAATCCTATTACATGCCCCTTGAGTGAAAAATGAGGGTGACCTTAGAAACTTATGCAGAGAGCATAAATCCACAACAGCAGTAAATAGCACAAAAAAGCAGTTAATTCTTGATCTGTGTTCAAACCATATCTTACTGTTTGGAAATGATTTATAAAGTGTGTTTCTCTAGCGATCAACTTAATTTCTAGGTCTCCACCTCTTGTGCCTGTTTTTGCTTCCTCAATCCAAATACATTTTATGTTCTCTAAATCTGAGTGGGACAGGGAAGGGGTTGGGAGGAGGTCGCAATGAATGAGAAATAACCAGCAAGAAAGGAAGTAGTTATAGTAAAGACTATCTTATCCCATAAACTAAGCATTTTTTTTGTTGTGCTAATAACTTGGGTGCCGTCTGACGAATCACTGCAAAAGTTTCATAAGTAGTTGGTTCATCTGTAGTCAGGAAAGTTCTGGGGTCATTAGTCAAGCGGGTGCCAATGAAAAAGAAGGCAGGGTGCCAAAACCTTTTCCTCATGCAATGTCTATGGAGATTTTGCATTTTTAAAGAAATATTATTATTTTCTTTTAAAAAATATGACCTCATGGACACTAACCGGTGTCCAGCATTAATAAACGATATACTGTGGAAGTCCAGCAGCACATTGAAGAATCGGCCATCCATTAATAAAGGGAATAGAGGAGGCAATAAGAGCATTGCAATATTTTAGGCTTCACAGTGAGTCAGACAGTTAGTGATTTTGTGACAAAGGCAATCCATCAACATCATGCTGCGTATCCAGATCCTAGTATTCAAACCAACTACTCCATATTTTGCAGAACTTATGGGGACAGCCACTACTCTTATAGGTTACTCAGGGATGTGGAATTCCTATCGCCCGGCGCCCGGGACATCTTGTTTGGGGTCAAGGGCAACAAGTTTTTATGTTTACTTTGTCCTTGGGACAAGTAGGCCCAACCCTCTGCAGCACAAACCCTTTGGCTGCCTGTTTATAGGGAGTGGAACTCTCTGCAGTTGAGGTAATGTGTTTCCAAAAGATAATGCTGTTCGAACTTGTAATTATGGTTCATTATTTGAAAGCCTTCATTATTAGGGTGAGTGCTGTAAATAAATGTTTTAAGGCCACACTTCACTACTGACGTTGGTTCCAGTACAAAAAATAAATAAAACGTGTATACACATGTTTGAAAAGTTTAGGCTATGAGGCTAAGTATAATGCTCCCAGAATGCTCTCTGATTAGATGCAAATGAAGTGTCATTTAGTAAAATGTGTTGATGCATGCTAGTATTTCCCCAAAATATTTCTAATGGAAAATCAGTGTAACCATTTTCAACACGATTATGGGAAGCATGAAAATAAACAAACACTGACAAAGCCAACTGATCTGACATATTTTTATAAGTCTTTTAGGTTCATCAATGCGTGTCTTGTTTTAACATGGCTTTTGTAACACTTTATTGTTGTGGGAGCTACCAGGCCCTCAACATTGTAACAAACACTGGCAAAAAACAAACAAAACGTTTTTGAACTCTAAAAGCACACTTTGCCACCAGTTGCATAACAAAGGCCCCGCAGCTGCCCTCCAGGGGGCCCCTTCAGCACAGCACCTGCCCTGAGTGAGTCTGGAGAGGGGGCTCCTCCATGTTCTTTGCAAAGGGGCACCCTCCAGTTTCGTTACGTCACTGATTGCCACTGTAGTTCCTGACACTGAACAAAACTACTTTGTGTGCCAATATGCTCCTTGTGGAAGAGCAGAATGCGATCACTCACAGTAAAGCCACCCGAAAGAGAGAGAAATAGAAGTTTAATAAAAACAAAATGTCTTTGTTAACACCAGACCTAATTAGGGACCAAGACCCACATGTAGGTAGCTTTTTGCTTGACGCAAACAGAGACTTTTGCTGTTTGTGACGTGCACAAAACACATTGCGACGCACAAAAACCCAGTTTTGCGATTCGGTAACCTGGTTTCCGAATCGCAAAATGGGTTTGCGACTCGCAATTAGGGAGGGGTGTTCCCTTCCTAATTGCGATTCGCAGTGCAATGTAGGATTGTTTTGTGACCGCGAACGCGAGTGCAAACCAATCGCAGTTTGCACCCATTTTAAATGGGTGCTAACACTTTCGCAAAAGGGAAGGGGTCCCCATGGGACCCCTTCCCCGTTCAGAGTGTCACTGTAAACATTTTCTCTGAAAAAATGAAACTAAAACGTTTCATTTTTCGTTTTTGTAATGCATCTCGTTTTCCTTTAAGGAAAACGGGCTGCATTACAAAAAAAAAAAAAAAACTGCTTTATTGAAAAGCAGTCACAGACATGGTGGTCTGCTGTCTGCAGCAGGCCACCATCCCTGTGAGGGCCGCCATTCGCAAAGGGGTCGCAAATTGCGACCCACCTCATGATTATTCATGAGGTGGGCATTTGCGAAGCCCTTGCGAATTACAGATGGTGCCAGGGACACCATCCTACATTCGGATTTGCGACTCGCAAATTGCGAGTCGCTGTGATTCGCAAATTGCGGGTCGCAAATCTGAACCTACCTGCACGTGGCCCCAAATTCTTAAAGAAAGTCACAAAAGTGCACCCATGGTATATGTCGTACCCCTATAAAATATTTGTGAACTGTGTTTTAGCATGGGTAAATACGATGTGTAGATTTGCTCATGTGAAAATCTATTGAGCATTTGCAAGTTCATTTTCCCTCCAGCCACTTTCTTCCCAACCCTGGAAGAAGTTCTAATTCTGCCATTGTCCGGAGTAAATGTCCAACCTTTCTTATTATGGGAAAATATTAGAGAGAAGTTGGTGAAAATCTTTAAAACATGCAGGTTAGTAGGTTTGCAGACTCCAAGGCATTCCAGCCCTGGAACTATGGCTTACTGCTTCCTCCAGCACCAGTATGCAGATCTGCAGAAAGATGGCAAAATAAGGAAATTGCTACAGTAGGGATTGAAACTGCAAGTATTCAAGCCCTACTATGGTAGTAGCTCTGGCATAATCAGAGAGGCTATTATCAGAGCTCCTACATAATGAGATTGCTGCCATAATTTGTCGCCACACTACATGGCACCAAAGGGACAAGTAGATCTTTTTACAGGACAAGTAGATTTGAGAAGCAACCTGTCCCCTAGACAAGTAGATATTTTAATAAATTCCACACCCCTGGTTACTCTTTCTGCAGCCATTTATATGTCTATGCCAGCTTTCCATTTGGACATAGGTGTGTAAGAGGCGCCCCAGTGTTTGGCTAAATCCCGTTTTGCAATTAGTAGTCTTAAACTAAGAATATTAGTTTCATCCGTGGGGGATCTGTGTCATTGGGTATGCCTAGAAGTACAACATTAGGGTCAACAGGTATGATTGTTCCTATCACTTTTCCCAGTTCTAGTAGTATCTTACACTAGTATCTGCGTGTAAAGGGACATTTCCAAAGCATATGGAAAAAAAACTCCCCGTTGCTCTTTTCATTTTAGACATTCCAGAGAAGTCTCCCTGCCCATTTTATGAAGCAGAGGTCTGTCATAATAAATCAGATGTAAAATTTTAAGTTTGATAAGCCTCATCCTGGATTTTATTGCCTCCTCCTGTGAGAAGATTAGTGCAGCGTCCCATATCAAATCATCCAATTTACCAACTTCAGTCATCCACTTGTCTTTGTTTTAGGAATGTGTCAGGGATATTATTATTGATGGTTTTGTAGCCAATGGAGATTCCTTTGCCCCTTACTTCTTCCATTAGAAGTCTACCCATAGTGGTGAGTGTTCCGGAGGGGCTATGGGAAATATTTTCTGCTTTCCAGGCATGTGCGAGTTGCAGGTATTTATAGCGTTGTTGCACTAAGCTGCTACTCTCTAGTGGGTTTAGAAAGGCTTTAGGGCTCCTTCTTTACTTGAGTACCCCATACTGGGTATGCCAATACGGCCCCAGGAGATTTTGCATTTTTTATTTGACTACAGGCCGAACCACTGAAGGGATTTACACCAAATTTGGCAGAAAGCAAGATCTTGGTCCAAATGATCGTTTTTGTCTTTTTTGGTGGAAATCTGTTCAGTAGGTTTGGAGTTACTAAAGAAATTAAAATGTGTTTCTAGGGACATGGACCCACTCGCAGGGGATGAGGATCCTGAGCCAAAAGCAAGGCCCTGATTGGCTGGCTGACACCTGAAAGTTGTGGCTGCCATTTTGTTTCTTGGCTGGGCCCACAGGGAGGAAACATAAATCAAAACACACGTAAGGGGTCAGCAAAGAGGTATCCTGACCCATAGGACACATGTGGGAGTGGGAGGGGGGATCTCTCATAGGCTTTTTTGGGGGGCTGATCAGTGGATCCACTGCAGCACTTAGTGCGACCCTCATCTTCGAAGCCAAAGCCCAGTGAGAGAAAAAAATATATACACTTACACTAACACACCAAACCGCGCTGTACACAGCCAAAGGCTGTGCGCAGTGTGGGGTTTGGTGCATGCAGAAGGGATTGGCTGCAGTGGTGGTGGTTGTATCGAACAATAATTATATATTGCTTTATGTTAAACCATAGAAAATCACTGGAAAAAAACAAAGGCTACAGGGACATCATAGTAAGGTTAATGTTTTCCCCACACAAAACCATAGAAATTCAGCAGTTCGTTATACTTATAGTTATACTTAGCTGAAGCTAGTAATTTTAGCCCACAAGTTATAGTTCTAACGTCTCTTTAACCTTTGTTTTTTACCAGTTGGTGGCGGGGTGGGGGGGGAGTAATATATATCAGGTTACAGGGATGTTAGACACCGAAAACCATAGAAATTCAGCTGTTATAGTTTAGTTATTTCAAGTAACTATAACTTGTGTCCTAAGGTAACTAACTTGCGCCCTTGCAATCACAGCCAAGAATATACGTGCCCCGAAGAACGCATTAATAGAGATGCAATTGCAACTTTTGCCAGTTACTACAGCCACTTAGTAAAATAATTGGCTGCATAACATGTAGCGCATGCAGTGGGAGAACAGATGTTTGTAAGGTATGTTTTGTGTTGCTAAAGTACTAATACGTGCACATGAGCGGTTCATTCAAGTGAGCCACATGAATTCTGTAAACGAGTTGCATTGGTATGTGTTTCTGTACAGTAACACTGTACATAAGTATTGCAAGAAATCTCCTAACGACCCGTGATCACAGGTTCACGGTCAGGGGTGGCTTTTTCACACACCCCTGTGTTCATGGGCCAGGGATGTGTATAGGCACTCACATATAGCCTTCTACAAATTCCTTTCATATGTACCCCCAGGAAAAATCTGGGTCATAACAGGACTTTTTTCTGCTCCCAACAAAACATGTCACTTAAGTTGAGCTATAGAAACAATTCAGCAACCTGAGTTAGGCATGTCGAAGAAAGCAACGGTAATGCCTATATTGAAGTAAACCCATCTTAACCAGTTGCACACTGCATTATGCCTAATTTCATTGCTGTAGGCAATCAGTTCTCAAAGAACTCATGGTTATTACTTCACATATGCAATTAAACAAAAGGAGAATACATAATAACTCTTTAACTACTGTACATCCTCGTGTAGGTGCAAAGGTCATGCGGGTAATGACACTACTAATGTTTGCAATCCTGTTTACACCTGGTGGAATTTCAACCTGTTTTTTTTTTTGGGGGGGGGGGGGGGGGGGAGAAAAGTGTGCATACGAAAAAATTAACCATTGTTTTATTATAGACATGCAGTCTATTTAGTGGGGGTATGAATCTCACTCATGTAGGAAAACTTCAAACACCTAATAAGGGATCATGTCTACGTAGGCAACACAGCACCTTTTTACCAAGAGAGCCTGCCAACCCAACACAAAATGAACATAGCAGCCCTACCACCATAATTGATCACTAAACAGGGTGTTTGTCACAAGAACAAGGGGTGAGTCCGTTTCGGTAAAAAACATATGGCATCCCCAATCATTATGATCTTTCACTTAAAAAAGAAAACAAAAAGTGAGACAGCTTCAACTGGGAAGACTGATCTCAACCAGATTATGGGGTGTGGTGACCCCAAAAAAGTGAGTCATGTCCTACCAGAGAGACTGATCTTGATACCATAATGGGGCTGCCGACTGTTGATAACTCTTCAAAGGGCTTAACCGTGACCTCCAAATATACCACATAGGGCCGGCCACTGTGTTTGACCACAACCTTTAAATACGTCTAAGGTGGAGTGATGACCCCACTCAGCCGCTTAAAACACATGCATCCAAACACACACAGTGAACGATCATCACCTCAAGGCTTGCACATTCATTTTATATAGCATGGCAAAGCTTCCTGGGTCCACAACGTAGGGTCCCTCACAACATCTTGCTCTCCAATCAAGGCCACCTGCTCAACATACTCTGTTCTTTACCAGATTGCTTTTATGTTACAACATATATACACTTACATGAAGGCAAGTAGAAAGATTACAAGGTGAACCTTTCAAACTGTACTGCAAATTAACAAATGCATGCAGAGTCAAGACAGAACATACTCAGTGGTTACAGTATCTCACCCTTGCTCATTATCAGTGGGGTAATAGATGCAAGTAAAGGCATACATTCACTTGACACAAAGTTCCCATAGCAAATCGTTTGGTCCAAAGCCCTGTTCACATGGAAATTTCAGGGTAACCATGACCCAGTTGGAGGTTTTTATTTCTTAACCAACACTTCACCTCATAGCATAAACCATTTTTCACCCAGGAACTAGTCTAAAATACATGCATACAGTGCAGATTTGTGCTAGGCAAATGTCTTAATCATAGTCTGACCTGAACAAGGGATGCATCCTACACAGGTTGGGGAGCATATATAAAATATCAAACAATTCAAGAGCGTATGGTGTCCCAGTGACGCTGTAAAGCACATACATCTACCATATCTCAAGATGATGTTCTGAGCACTGAAGACCTTCCAAATCCACCTAAGTAGCTATACATATGTGAAGGCCTATATATTTACATAGAGACATTAGTGGTATACAAGTGGGTCGTACACATTTGGTGGGTGTATATATATATATATATATATATAATTTTTTTTGTCTGCGTGACGGTAGCCTCTGGGTAGTTATAGTTAGGACCATGTTTCCATAGAAAAAAGGTTTTTTGACTTGCCTATAGCTTTGTCACCGTTTGAGGTATCTTCACAACATTTTACCCAAAAATTGCTCTGGTGATTGTTGATGCACTCCGAAGGTTTTGGGTTGATCGTCATGCGGGGGCTTAGAAAAAGGGGAGGGGGGGTAAAAAAATAAAAGTTGTGTTTCTCATGTTAATTCCCATAGGATCAGCACTACAGTCTGAACCACAGGACGGAATTACACCAAATTTTGCAGAAAGCTAGCTTTTGGTTTGCATAATGTACTTTTGCTTATTTGGTGTAAATCCATTCAATAGTTTGCAGATGTACAAATTGGATTTCTGTTAATTTCTCAATCGCAAAGACTTCGTGAACAATGACAAGCTCGTGTGGGGAAATACACAGCTCTGATTGGCTGCCAACACTTTAAACCAAGAAGTGTTGGCAGCCATCTTGGAACTCTGATTGAGCCTAGTCCCACTAAAAAGAAAGAATCAAAAAAAGAGAAGAAAGAAGGCAAGGGTAGAGTCACCCTAACCCCTTAGTTATGGTGCCTGGGTCCCAGAATGACCCACCCAGGGGAAAAAAACAAATGTTTTTAAATTTTTCCCCGCAAAATTGCAATGATGTTGCAAAGTCACCCAAAAAAAAAAAAGCTCAGACTCCCTTGCTTGTTCATTAATTTATTTGAATAGTGTTGGCCTCCTAGAAGACCTCAAACTCAACTGGGCTTTTATCTAATGTGGTGTTGAGGGGAGGGGGAGCACGCAGGTCAGACCGTTGGGGAGGCTTAAAATTCCTCCTCCTCCAACCCCCCCCTCCCCCTGCCCCCCACCCCTGTAGTACCAGATACCCTGTAAAGGGCTAAAAAATGTAGCGTATTGGTGAAGGTCACAGAGTTGAGGGTTGATCTCCATGTGTATCCATAGTAATTTCCCACCTTTAATTTTCTTTTCAGCTGCAAATGTTGAAGGCTCATACTGAAAGGTGGTCTTACTGTTTTTAAATGACAAATATATTGTGTACTGAAATATCTCATTCTAAGTATATCATCCATAAAAGCCTAAAAACCTCTGTCTCTATCTCTCTCCCTCTCTTTCTCCTTCCCTGCTTTATTGAGCACCCTGAAACTGTTCAGGAAGGAGCTGAGGTGGATGAACTTTTTTTTTGGCGGGGGGGGGAGGGGAGGAGAGGAGGGCAGAGTTTTGTGAAGATTCATCAAATGGGGCCAAAGGTTTTAGGAAACCAAAGATGATATGTCTATGGAAAAGCAGACTTAACTATAACTACCTACTGTCGACCACCAGTAGATAATTAATATGTGTTTATATATATATATATATATATATATATATATATATATATACACATACATACACACACTTCAAAAAACAAAGGTTATAGGGACGTTATAGTTAGGCTCACATTTTAAATGTACAATTCCATAGAAATTCACCTATTGTAGTTGGTTATTTCAAGTAACTAAAACTTGTGCCCTAAGGTAACAATAATCCGCTCCCCCGACATGCACATTTTTTAATTAATAATTTTACTACAAATGTTACAATGAGTCACTGATGTTATAAAAGAGGTCATGAGTGCTGTATTATCTGGGGGTAATTAGTAGTCCCTGTAACCATTGTTTTTTTTTTTTTTAATAAATTCTGTTTCCAAACTATAACGTCTCTGTAACCTTAGTTTTTTCAGTGATTTGCTAAGGTTTTATTGACATGAAGTTACTTTCATTACTAAATGTTAATCCAACCAGTGCCAGCCCTGGAGCCAACCCTGTCTAACCACCCAACGCAGGCCATGCATGGCCTTTGGCCATTGGCGGTGGGGGTTGGCTGCAGGGCCTGGTCTGCTGCCAGGCCCTCTGGCTAACCTCCCTATAGCCACCCAACCCCACGCCATGCATGGCCTTCGATGGTCTGTGACGGGGTTGGCCGCAGGGCCTTGCCTTCCGTCTGGCCCTATGACCAAACCCTCAATAACCACCCTACCCTAACCTGTGCCATGCACGGAGCTCGGCAGTGCGCAGCAGAGGTTGGCCACAGGGCCAGGCCTGTCAGAAGGCCCTGCAACCAACCCACCTATAACTATCCAACCCCGCACCCCACACAACCTTCAGCCGTGTGTGACAGAGGTTTTCCACAGGGCCTGGCCTGCCACTAGGCCCTGCAGCCAACCCTTTGTAAGCACACCAACCCAGCGCCACACATGGCGGAGGTTGGCCACACTCATTTATTGTAGATGTAGCTCTGGGTAGGTGATGGTCCCTGGGACTTTGAAAGCCCTACAAGTGGGGCCCTATGCACCCCCTTATTTTGTTTTTATTTTTATGTATTTATTTATTTTTATTTTAAGCCTGCATACCCCTGGGACTTGGCACACCAGAGGGCAATGTTAAAAGCAAGTGCAGGAAACTGCACTTGCTTTAAAAAAAAAACAAAAAAAAAAAATCTCAACAAAATTTCTAAATTTTGCTGGGATTGGGGGAAAAATGTTTTTTTTCCCTGGCTGGATCCCAGGGGGGGCCACCCCCTGCACCAAGGCTAGGGGGGTAGGGGCAGCATACCCTGCCCCCTTCTATTTTTCTTAACATTTGTTTTTGAGACCCTGCTAAAGTCTTGGCTGCCAACACTTAACCAAGAATGTTGGCAGCCAGTGAGATCTCTGCACGAGATCAGGAGCATTTGTGAAGCCTTTGCACCTCTAGATATTCAAATTTGGTTCTCCTTGAATTTCTCATAAAGTACTGAACGGATGTACACAAACAACAAAAAGCATAGTCTGCATACCAAAAGTTACCTTTCTGCCAAATTTGGTGTTATTCTGTCCATTGGTTTGGACTGTAGTCATGTTGAAAACTCCTATGGGAACTAACATGGGAAATTCACTTTTTTTTTTTTTTTTACCCTCCCTTTTTCTCGGCCCCCGCACCATGGATCACCCCGAAAATTCCCATGCACACTTTTTTTTTTTTCCCAGAAAAGTTCATGAAGACTGGTCAAATGGTGCCAAGGGTAAAGGCAAGTACAAAAAAAGCTTTTTCTATGGAAACTGTCCTAACTAGAACTACGTACTGGCAACCACCAGTAGGTAGTGTATATATGTGAATATATATATTTGTGTGTATATTTGTATATGTACTTGTGTCTATATATGTGTATGTACCATGGTTTTATCTGTGAAATATAAGCATGCATTATTTTTACATTTGTGTTCTCTGCTAAAAGGTTTATTGCTGTTTTATGCTGAAAAATGCTGCAGTACAATTCTATGAACAAATATTTTAGTAGTCTTGAACATTGATGATTAATAAAGATTTATTTAAGGCTCACATTCCATAGATTTATGACGATTAATGGACATAGACAGCCTCTTGGATTCCCTGTCTGGGGATGTGTTAGGAAATGCGCCAGAATTTACATGAGAGTGAGGCTTGGCTCACAAAGTCTTGGGTAAGATGTTGGGTGAGGCAGTTTGGGTCCCCTGGAGCAGGGTAGTAGTGATGCGCAGTCGTCCTATTCACAGGAGCCCCTGTACTGAGTTCGGACCATGTCCACAGAAGGACAACAGTGAGGACTTCATTGAACAGGAGTAGCGGTTCTGAGGGGCTAGACGGACAGTTTCAAAGCAGTAGTCTTGATTGTCAAATAAGGCAGTTGAAGCTCAAGGACCTCGACCACCTTCCACAAAAGCATAGTGAAAGCGTACCCTTTTACTGGCGAGTTATCCACTTCACTGGCTTCACCCAGTTCTTCACACCAGTCCATGTTAGGGTCTTCATGTGGCTGGTATTTATCAGGGTCCAGTGATTTCCTCCCAGTCCTCCCTTGATCCTAACCCATAGGAATAGGGCTCAGGCTCCAGATGGCGCCGGAAATAGCATTGAGGCCTTTGCGTTCATGGCCTGGCAGTTGGAGCACGACTTGGAGTCGTGGTTGCACTTGAGGCACCAAAGGCATACAAGATGTGGGTCCATTTCTGACATCGGTCAATGACAGGCGCTGCAGGGCTTGTAGCCTCCTTTGTTGAAATCCTTGCCACACCAAGTGGAAAACCTCAAAGAAGAGTCAACAAAATGCCAAAAAAAGTTGTAAATAACTGACTCCTGGTGTAGCTCTTCTCCAGATCAGAGCTGGCTGGCATGGAAAGAGAAGAGCTGATATCAGCACGCCTAGGTGGCGCCTATATAGGTGATGCAGAAGCCACTTCTGGCGCGAGAATAATGCAAATAACACACATGGAGGAAAACACTGCCATCTAGCGGCGCGCAGGGGTACTGTTTACGAAAAATCTTACGGAGCCAGTCTGACACCTGGGAAAATTCTAAGGTAAGGAATCTGCAGCTAGGTATACTCTCAACCAGAGAAGGCGTTATCGACTGTAAATAACTTGTTCTTCCATATCACAACCTGGGGAATTCTTATTTTATAGTTTTCATTAATTCATATATAGGAGATGGAGAGAAACCCAATCAAAACGGGTGTCCCCTGTAATTTACATGACAGTGACAAAATGTCATAAGGCAGCTAACCTCAGGCACTGGATTTTTACTTTTCACAAGTTCATGAAGTATAGATAAGAGCCACACCTTTCTCCATATCTTTAGAAAAATCCATTCTCAATTAAAGTATCAGTGACACTTAGACGTACAAACATTCATCTCAGTCTTAATACCTAGTGCACATAATAAATTAGTCCACCATTGTATTACATACCCCTGATTGCACTTCAAGCCCTCCTTTATTCACCAAATTGCTGCCAATTGAAACTCTTGCATCACAATCTTGCTAGGATACCTAATTTTGGTTCAGTTTTGAACATCACACCCTGCAAATTATCTGACCTAAAAATTCAACTTTTACATAAATTCCATATTTTAGAGTCCCATATTGAACTGCAGTTCTCAAGTTACAATGTTGTCTGATTCTGGTGTCTTAATCTTCACTAATCATACCAAAATATATTTATATGTATAAGGTTCTGAGGTCTCTAAGTATAGCCACACTATTCCATGTCCTCATAAGTCTTACTTTAACCCCTAGATAAAAATTAAAGCCCAACCAAAAAACTGTTTACTTGGTATGTTCATTAGATACTCCTCCAATGATTAACAGTATGACCGACCCAATTGGTGTTTCCATCACAACAGTCTGGATCCCAAAGTACTATACCATTACCACCCATTAGTTCAGTTATGTATGTCATATCAAACCTTTTCTATAACCTTGTATATAACTCACTCTTACTAATAACCACGTTTTACAGTTTTAAAAAATGTGGTTGTCAGCAATTCAATCCACTTCGGAACGTCACACAAGTTAATCATTTCTTTTTCCCCATGATAAGGTATTACTACCTCTACAGAAAAGAAATATAATATCACTGTTCTTGTGTGTCACCTACAGAAATCATCTATGTTGCACCGTAACGCTATCAAAACACTTCTGCTCACCAGTAGCAACCTGATCAACCGCATCTCACAGCTCTCCAGGCAAACCAGCCATCGGTTTCAAAATGCCCAGTTCACGTCCCCGGTACACAGTCACATTTATTCAAAAACCTGCTCATCACCCAGTTCGGTATATATCACTACACAACTATCTTTTCATTGCCATGTTTAAAGTGACAATTTCACAAAGTTGCTTTTTAAATAGTTACATATTTATCATTAGTAGCTTTTGTTTCTTTTCCAACAAATCAAGCTTCAAACTTAGTAGGATAATTAAAAATAATGTTAAAACGAGTTTTTTTTATTTTTATTTATTTTTTATATTTTACCTTAATGATCTCCAATTGCATACCAAACCAAAATGTATTTATTCAATCTAGATTTGACTCCGGTTTCAATGGGCTTGACCTATAGACATCACAGGTTTGCAGCAATGTTATTCCCTCTTGTTGTATCCTTATCCCACTCATTATGACACAGCTGCAGAGGCTAAATCAATAGAGATTTGCCCACACTAAACCCCTGAGATCAGATACACTTATTAACACAAACCAGTGTTAAGAATATTTTGATTGTTACACCTGTTAATTGTACTAATGGTCCTCCTCCTGTTGAGGATTCACACTTCAAGTATATATATTTTTTTAAACCTCATAATCTCAATTTGACCTCTAACTCAACCAAAAATAAGCGTTTGCTTATTTACATAGGAACCAGGGGAAGCACAAGCCCTAAATATTATGGCCACCTAACTGATCGCAATTTCAATAATACTGATTTAGCTAAGAACCCTTTTGGTTTGAAACCCAGACATTACTGACTACAAATAGTCATACCCACTTTGCTATCCTGACATTTCATATAATCATAGCTCTAAGCATGATCTAATCTTGTTAGCATCTATACACTCTTGTTTACCAGTACAGCCTTCTCTTCCCAACTTTGCACAATGTTAAACTAACCTGTCCTATGATCCAAACACCTCTTATTTTAGGACTACAAGCATTTCTTTCAACGCTATTCACATAAAATGAGTAACCTCCCCCAGAAACTTCTCATTGACTCCACAACTTTTTTATGATATTATTAAAAATCAGAACAATCTTAGCATAACTCATCTTTAAAAAAATAAAATAAAATAAAATACTAGTTTTGACTGAGCACCAGGCTGGCTCGAACCATGAACATTAGACTCCCAGTCATGGTAACCCATTTTTGTTGCTATGCTGACTTTTCTTATCACGGCTCAAAACATCAATTAAGAGTGACATTTATTTTCCATTGCATATCTCTTTTCCCACAAGTCTACATGTGTATTTTCACTTATCTTATTCCAAAGTAATCTCACTCTTACATTTATTACTCATTACCAAAGTAATGCGCAGTCCAAATGCCTCATACGCTAGTAATAGTGGAAAGCTTTTAGGTAAAACTAGGTACCTTGGTTGTTTACTTTAGAGGGCAAAACTTTGGGGGAGAGTCTGAAGTGAAATGCAAGACTACTGTTGAAAATGAACAAATATATTTCTCACACCTACTCTGCTCCTCTTGGAGTAACTCTGTATTTTAAATGTTTCTCCCTAAACCTTGATTAGACCTTTTACTTTTCTGAGCTTCTCTTCACTAACCCCGATGGGACTGTTTTCAGTGGTACCATAAGAGAGCTCTTAAGGGAGGATATATTTTTGCTTCCATGGTACTCAATGTACTACAATTTAGACCTTCTTGATATTTGGGACTTGCCTGCCAAATTAGAGACTAGGACTGGATTTAAGTTGAGTACAGGTACCATGAATGGATTGAAAACTTTCATCTGTAGCTTATACTATAAATGCCCGGAGGCAAAATCTATTTTGCCAGTATAAAGGTCAGGGACTGCAAGCCTTATCTCAGGAGTATGCATCCTCCGAGAACTCTGTCAGAACACTTAGCCTAAATCGGACGTAAAGTTAAAATTTGTGATGTGGTTAAAAACTCAGTAATGCTACATCTTAATCCAGAGCTTGCGTATGTAAGGATGATGTGATTGAAACTATGATACACGTTATTTTGTCCCCTGTTGGCCCTCCTAGGAAACTGACTTTTATCACTGTTTAGAACTTATTACTGTAAGCGCTACAAGGATTATGTGTTGCTAGGCAACTGATAACATTGATTGTTCTTTTGCAGTGTTTATGTTTTTAACCTCCGATTGACAGTTTGGCGTTTAAAAAAAACTGCAAAGATAGTGTGGTTAGTTTTAAAATTTTCTATACACTGTTTTTTGTTGCCTTTTATGTATGATGTGTTTTATTTATATATATATATATATATATATATATATATATATAAAAAATTTGTATGTATGTCGTGTAGCTGCAGATACACATGCTATGCATATCGATTCCGACATCTAGTGTTGGGCTCGGAGTGTTATAATTTGTTTTTGTTCGAAGAAGTCTTTTCAAGTCACGGGATCGAGTGACTCCTCTTCTCAGTTTCATTGCGCATGGTCATAGACTCCATTATTAGATTGTTTTCTTTCTGCTGTCGGATTTGGACGTGTTTCCTCTTGCTCCGAGATTTCGATTCGGAAAACTTTAGAAAACCTTCCCTTTTGTCGGTCTTGTATCGATTGCGTTCTTCATCTAGCATTGAAACAGTAGTGCAGCCAGAAAACCACTTTGTTCACCCTTCGAGGTACGTGCGCCCATCTCGGGCTTATTCGGACCGACCGCGTGGAGAGCCTCATGGATTGGACTCCATTCCGATTCTGCCCTCGGTGCCATGCTAAGTACTCATACACAGACCAACATCTGGTTTGCAACCTCTGCCTTTCTCCAGACCATCGGGAGGAAAACTGCGAGGCCTGTCGATCGCTCTGATCGAAAAAGACTCTTAGAGACCGAAGATCAAGAAGGCTAGAAATGGCGTAGAAGAGCAATGAATATTTTGACGTTACCGAAGAGGAACGCAGTTGGAGAACCTCAGGTTTTGGTGTGACTGGAAACTAGAAGACCAGTGGCAGCTGTTTTTTGGCTGGAATTCACCTGGACTTTGAGGGATATAGATCTGTGACCAAAGTCACCCCATCGTGGTCGCGGACCTGAGGGGTAGCCCCACGAAGACCCCATCAACCAAATCAGCATCTTCAGCACCCTGTATCCTTTGCATCAGGATCACTCCATTGATGCTTATGATGATTAGTCCATAGAGCTTGGGGCTGGACTGAAGACTACTTTGACTGAAAGGTAACTGCCCTGTGTTATTGGCTTCTGTGACTTGCTTCGTTCTGGAGTGGGTCACCCAAGACTGCTAACTGCTCTAGCTGCCAGTGCTTGTTTGCATTTTTGAGTGAAAAGCAGTGATTTACTATTTACTTTAAAATTTGTATCTTCAGAGCCCTATGGTGGATTTTGTTCAGATTGGTGTCTAAAAAATTCATTGTTTTGGTACTTCTAAATTCTTTACACTAGTTTATTTGGGTAGATGTGGTTTTGAGCAGTCAGCTTTCAACAGTTTTGAGCTAGGAGTTTACAAACAAGCCTGATTGGACCTAAGACAGGTTTGTGAGTTTATTATACGATGAGTTTGCACAACCACACAATATAATCAACAGCATTCCCTCACATTGGTACCTGCGGTGGGATCCAGAACTTGTGTGTTAAGCAATACCATATAGTTAATAACCCTGAGACTGCCAAAAAAAAAAACACCAAGTTGACACCTAGAAGGGAGTACTTGTACTTTCACAGCCAATTTACCAGGTTCTGGGGTACCCAGAGTACTGTTGCTAAGAGTCTGAAAACTTAACTTTTAAGAAAGCTTTGAAATAAATTGTAATACGTTTGCTAATGTTTTTGCTAAATTCTTATAGGTCACAAAAAAGGTCTAGGAAACTCAGATTGACTTGGTCACTCTCCCCACTCTGAAATTGAACAAAATGAGGACACTGAGCAAAGATAGGAGGATTAGGATGGACTCTTCAGCTAAGAGAGAGGACCTACAAAGAGCTCCCTGGGCTTAGGAGGAAGCCTGCCAAGCCCAAGCATTGTTGGATAACAAAATCATCCATGACAGTGGAGAAGATGACGACCAAGAAGTCATTGAGAAGGATAAAGAGGACATCAACAGCCTGGCTCCCACCATCTAAAGGAGGTACCCCTCCCCATCTGGTAGTGAAGTGAGGAAGCCAAGGAATCTAGAAATCCAAGTTACTCTCCTGGAATTGGAGGAAAGGAGACTGGCCTTTAATGAGAGAAGGGTCAAGCTGGGTTTGAAGTTCCAAGAGAATGGTGGCAGCAACAGAGGCATGGAAGTAACTGCAAGAGCTGCCTTTGATCACAGATTACCAGAGGTTGATTATTGTTCCTAAGTATGTTGAGAGGCATGACATTGATAAGTGTCTGGCATCCTATGAGAAAGATCTTGGCATAAGAGAGGTGGGTACCAAACACTGAGGGTCCCTGTTGTGGGAACTGGTTCCAGTAGTGGCAAGAGATAGGCTTTATTTTTCTTGGAATTTTACATTGAACAGTAACAGAGGAATGACCAGCCCATGTAATCATACAGACTCACATCAAAACATAAAGGCAATGGTGGGGTAAAGTAAGACATGAGGTCACTGGTAGATTCGATTAATATTGTAAAATACATGTTGAGGAGGGCAGGTTGAACGATGTGCCTAAACTATATACAGTTGGGGAACGTTCATAAACCGGGGGAGAGCGAGCAAACAGAGAATGGAGTGAAAGTGCAAGGTAGGACCAGGGCGTCAGCGAAGTACAAATTGTGCGGCTGGTGTGGTTGCGTCCAAGTTAGTATTATTGCAGGAGAGGTTCCCAGGGGAGTGGAAAGTGGGGGGAGGTCATAGACCCAGCATTAAACAGAATAAGTGGAGGGCAGGGAGGAAAAAAGGGACAGCAGTGGTGATAAGGGGGTCAATTGCTGGAAACAAAGCAAGTCAGTGTTTACAGGGGCAGGTCATCATTCCACGTTAGATGGAGAAAGTGGTCTAAGAGGGTGTCCCATGCAGGGAAAATGGGGCGTTTGCACAGGCAACAAACGTCCTCAAAGCAAAGGGCCTTCCCCTTAGCTCTCCCCATTCGCAATAGCACTTCATTCCTGGCTTCAGGTCCTGGGGCCTGATTTGATCTCCAATGTAAAATAAAGGTTCGCTTAGCAAGAATTACAGTGAGGCTGGCAAACCATGGCCTCCCCTCTATGTGCTTTCCATTTTTGAAAATGTCCAGAGAGCAATCGTCCCAAATGTTTGTCAGGAAATTTCATTACTCCCCACGAGTGTCGCATGGATCATGTGCCTATATAAAGTCTGTAGCCCCTACGGACTCCTGCCCCCTCACCAACCCCCTAGGACAAGTTGATAGGACCCTATCCCATTTTGGAGAACATAGGGAAAGTCACTTACCTAGTTGACTTGGGTACTGCAGGAAACCCTCATAGGATTATCTATATTAACAGGCTGAAACATCACCATGACAGAACAGACATGACTATACTATGGGGACACATGGAGGGGAAAGAGTGGGAAGTCAACCTCTACCTTAAATACTTTCAAGCAGTGTCAAAGATGGTTAAGTATAAGGAGTAGCCATCTCCTCCACTCTGACAGACAAGCAGCAAGAAGATTGTTACGGGCTCCTACAACTTGTTATTGGTTTCTTTTTATTGACCCCAGGTCTGACAAGTTGATGTATACATGACGTGGACACAGGAGATAGCTTGCCTGTCAAAAGCAAGATATATAGGTTTTTAGGTCAGGTCAAATCTAGCATCAAAGCTGAGGTTGCTAAAATGCTAAAGCTTGGGGTGTTTGAGCTCTCTGGTTGTCTGAACCAACCCTTCCCAGTCCATGAGTGGTGCCCGAGGCAAACCCCATGTTGGGGGATGGGAGGGGTTTTAACCTGAGATTAGGTTCTTTGTGGACAACAGGTCTAAATGCAGTCATCAAGACTGATGCTTACCCCATACACAGACCTGATGAGCTCAAAGACAAGTTGTGGACTGCCTGACCTTGGGTTACTTGCAGATAGCCCTCACCCAAGGAGCTAAGGAGAAGTCTGCCTTTTAAACTCCTGAAGGCCACTTTCAGTTCAAAGGGGTGCCCTCTGGGTTTGAAAATGCCCCTCCCACCTTCTAGGGGTAAGTGAGCAGAGTTCTTGCTGGTTTGGAAAGTGTTGGTGCAGCATACCTAGAGAATATTGCTGTATTTAGATCCACCCGCCAGAAGCAGCTGGCCCATCTATGGCAAATGATCTAGGCCCTGCAACAGGCAGGACTGAAATTCTCGCAAA